>NC_061115.1:96741771-96755807 GCF_002878395.1 Capsicum annuum
CATACCAACAGGTTAAGGTTGAACACCAAAGACCTGGTGGTATGATGCAAGAGTTTAGTATTCCCACCTGAAAGTGGGAAGAGATAAATATGGACTTCGTGATTGGTTTACTTCCTTCCCGACACCATCATGATTCCATTTGTGTTGTGGTTGATAGGTTGACTAAGTCTGCTCATTTCTTGCCTATTCATACTTTATATACTGCTGAGGATTATGCTAGATTATATATCTAAGAGCTAGTCAGACTGGATGGAGTTTCTTTGTCTATTATTTCGGATAGGGGTACTCAGTTTACTTTGCAATTTTGGAAAGCTTTTCAGAAGGGTCTTAGTACCCAAGTGTTTTTGAGTTCTGCTTTTCATCTGTAGACCTATGGTCAGGCTGAGCGGACCATCCAAACCTTAGAGGATATTTTAAGAGCTTGTACACTTGACTTTAAGGGAAGTTGGGATGATCACTTACCGTTGATAGAGTTTGCTTACAATAACAGTTTCCACTATAGTATTGGCATGGCTCTGTTTGAAGCCTTATATGGGAGGAAGTGTAGATCACCCATAGGCTGGTGTGAGGTGGGTGAAGCGGCTGTGAGTGGTACTGATTCGGTATTTGAGGCTATGGAAAAAGTTAAGTGGATTAGGGGAGGGTTGAAAACTACGCAGAGTCATCAAAAGTCATATACGGATGTTAGAAGGAGAGACCTTGAGTTTGAAGTTGGTGACCTAGTATATCTGAAAATTTCACCTATGAGGGGGGTAAAGAGATTCGAAAAGAAGGGAAAGCTTAGTCCCCGTTATGTTGGTCCTTACAAAATTCTTAGCTGTGTTGGTAAGGTAGCTTATGAGATCGAGTTTTCTTCTGAGTTGTCCTCTGTTCATCCAATATTCCATGTCTCCATGCTTAGAAAGCATGTTAGCGATGTTGTGGTAGTGGATTCCTCTGTGAGTGCTGACATTCAAGAAAATCTTTCTTTTGATGAGATTCCTGTTGAGATTCTTGATTTCAGTGTCCGAAGACTAAGGAACAAAGAAGTTCCCTTAGTCAAGGTGTTGTGGCAAAACTAATCTGTTGAGGGTGCAACTTGGGAAGCTGAGGCAGATATAAAATCCAAGTACCTGCACCTATTTTTGGCAAACTCCGATCAAGCCGAAGGTACCGTTCTTTCCAAAATCATGCACTTTTGATAAAAGTTGCAATAGTTCAGCAGTCATTTATTATGTGTTCAGCTGTAGTTTCTTGAATTTATGCATTCTATGTTGCATTCGGAATAAGAAAGGATGTGGTGATAAGTCTAACGAATGGTTTCAGTTGTATACTCTATTCCCTATCTAATCTTGGCATGTCTAGAGTCATTTGAGGACAAATGTTTCCAAGGGGGGATGATGTAATACCCCAGAAAATTTTTCGTTGAAATTTTGTGCGTAAACGTGTTAGGTTCTATCTTCTAGAATGAATTATAAATTTTCCATAAGGAATGTCTTAAATTGTGATCCACCATTGCGTGGAGTATCAAATAAGCTTTCCAACGATATGTCGATCATCCGAAATGGACACCCGAGCAACGAGTTATGAACATTCCGATC
Organism: Capsicum annuum; assembly: GCF_002878395.1. NCBI lineage: Eukaryota > Viridiplantae > Streptophyta > Magnoliopsida > Solanales > Solanaceae > Capsicum > Capsicum annuum. The sequence goes on from NC_061115.1 coordinate 96,743,352, forward strand.
GAACCGTAAATAGTAGAGAACAGTAAAACGTGCAGGAAAAAGTACTAAGGCTTGGCGTATTTTTGCTCCAACTTTAAAAAATCATAACTCCTTGTACATAATGATCTAGGTGATTTACTATATATTAATGGAAAGCTCTGTAAGTCCTCTTTCCAATGAAATTGGTTTCATCCAATTTGTCTATCGGAGCAAAAGTCATGGTCGATCTACTTCAGCCTATCAAAAGCGAATATTTGGGTCAACTTCAAACAATCATAACTCCTCGTACACAATGATCTGGGTGAGATACTATATATAAATGGAAAGATATGAGAGTCCTCTTTCTAATGAAAGTGGAATTGTGAAAGTTATTGTTTCAAAAGATTTAAATGATATTTACATTAGGAGAATTGATATTCTTAATGAAATGAAAGTGATTGACTAATTATATGATGACTCACATGTGTTATTGTACTTATTTCATCCTCTCATGATTATGATGATTTTCTTCGGGCTATGTGAGTCTTTCATACATCCTGCAGATTTCTTATAAATATTTATGATGATGATGTTTATACAACTGCATACACCCCCTTATACTCGGTTCCTTTTCATGGTACTGACCCACATCTTTGGATGTGGGCTACATTTTCTCAGAATGTAGATTCAGGTGCTCAGTTCCAGGTTCGACAGTGATTCTTTTGGTACGCTGTTCTACATTCTCTGTTGTGGTGAGTCCTCATGTTCCAAGGACGTGATGTCTGATGTTGGTTTCACAGAATTGTTTACATTTGATAACTGAGTATGAGTCAGTTTGGGCATGTCTCAATGGCTCGCTGGTTTTATTGATTTTCTTAGAGGCTTGTCAGACTAGTATAGATGTTGGGAGTTGACTAATAAGTCGTATTTTGTTATCTTTCTGAAATTCTTTTACTCTTGAATGATGATTACTCTGTTGATATTTGAGGGTTATTTATGGAAACCCTGTTGATTTGTGTTGAACTGAATGAAAATGGCTCAAAGGGTTAGCTTAGGGCTAATCGTAGCCTAAAGCACCGTGTGACGCTCTAGGATCCATTTTTCGGGGCGTTACAATTATAAAGTCTATAATAGTATTTAGTGTTAGGGTTTCTCCATGTAATGTATGTTCTCCATTGTTAAAATTACACCTAATAAGAGAATTGTCTTTTAAACGTCTGTATTTCTTTTCAGATTGGATGTTAGATTTAAATACTCTAGTTTCTTTAAATTATCTATTTAACACTATTATTCTTTATCCTAATGAGGGTGTATTGATAGAACACTATTTTTTGATGTCTTTTATTCTAATATTTCTGTCTTTTATACAATATCTAATACTTTCTAATCTACACTTCAACAAGTTTATATAATCTGTGCAGTTTACCAGTTTTATAGAGTCTGAGGTTATAATGGCTTCTGATAATTCTATATTTTCTGATACTTTTATATGATTTATTAAGATTTTTTCTATATTCAAAATTTCATTTCTTTGTTTTATTTCTTTATATAATTGATTATAAGATCTTTGTACTAGTCTACCGACAGGATGTGTTTTCATATATCTTTCCTCTACTTTATCCTAAAGGAATAATTTCTCTACACTGACATAAAAGATAAAAGGCTTATACCAAGTAAAGAATAAGTGGACAGATATGAATAAAAGAAGAAACATAACCTTGTGATGATGGGGCCAATATTTTAGTTGTATACTTCTAGCCCATAGGGGTGTTCTCATATATTTCTAGATTTGAGATAACCTATTAACTCATATCCTAATTAGGATATTATGATAATTAACTTATCTAATGTTACAGGGTCTTATCCACTATTGGAATCTTCTCCAGTTAGTAGAGTATGTACTTCGTTTACAAAGTTGTACGGGTTTGCCCCCATTTTTACTAACACTTGGAAATATATTCTAATTGGGATATTATGATAATTAACTGATCTAATGTTATAGGGTCTTTTCTATACATTTTATTCATCCCTCCCTATAACATTTTCTACATTTTTCCCTTTTGTTTTTACTTGGAAACCAGCTACAGTAAAAACACTGGTTACTGTCTAATCTTTTACCTTTTTAAAATTCATTTTCACATTCTTCTATCAAATTAACTAAATCATGGTAGTCTGGGCTTATCTTTTCTAATCCTATTTCATTTATAAATTCTTCTTCTTCAGAATCTGAGGAATCAGATTTGTTCTTTTCTTCTTCAAAGACTTACATACTCCTAGTAGAGTATATACTTTCGTTATCTGACATGTATTCATCTACATTTATCAGATTTTCATTTACATCTTCTATTAATTATGCATTCCTAGATTTACAATTAGTTTTTGGGATAAGTATTTGCTAGGTGCTCTATACTTCCGCAAGTTAAACATTCTATTTTATTTTTATAGGTTCTACTAGTGTTATACTTTCTTTCATGTTTTTGCTTATCTAGGTATGGCTTTCTCATAGTTGATCTCCTTAAGTAGTCTTTCTTACAAGGACGATAGTCTCTTTTATATGATTTTATATATATTTTCTTCTTATAATCTTGATCATAATGTTGTGTAGTATATATGTTTTTAAAGAAATATGTATCACTTCTTTTTAATTGTTTTTGTATTTGTATATTTGTACATTTTTCTTTTAATATTTCCATTACGTGTGTATTATTTGTCCTATTGACCATTCTGTGTATGGATTTTGCATTACTCCTTCTCTTTTGGACCACTTTTCTTCTATTTCTTTTCCTATAGCCCCTGGTAATTTATTAGATAATATTTTTCCTTACTAGGTTTTGCTTTTAATATTACTCCCCATCCGCGGAGGCTTCCATCTGTCTCGGCCAATAGATAATTTGATTCTAATGGTAGTGTTAAGTCTGGGATATCTTGGATTATGTGCTTAAGTTGTTGGACTAACTTTAGGATTTGATGTGTGTTTACCAAGCTGTATCATTACCAAATACAGTGGGTCTTTCTGCATTCATTGGAGAATGTACACCCAAGTGTGCATTCTCCAATGAATGCAGAAAGACCCACTGTATTGGGTAATGATACATCTAGTCCAGTTCAAACGGTAACTGGTAAAGACGTATCAAATTCGTTAATGGCTGACACTTTGCCAAAAAGTGTAGAGAGAATTCTCCCAGCCAGTTTTAAAACAATAAGTACTTTATTTTCTTCATTACATACCATCCCTTCAAATGATATATTCATTGATTTTTTCTATTTAAATTTATTATTTTTGAGAGATATATTTAATAATTCTACTTCTAGCCTTTAGAAGACTAAATCACACAAATGAGCCTCTAAGACAAGATAATGAAAATCTTATGAATGAGAAGGGACAAATGTTAGAACATACAAGTATTTTACAAGTTCGTATCAAGATTCTTCATTATGAATTATCACAATAGACTTAACAACCTGCCCCATCTGCACATGGTCATATTTCTTCTTTTATTCATATTTGTCCACTTATTCTGTACTTAGCATCAGCTTTATATCTTTTAAGTGATTGCTTGCATCTTTATTATTCCATTATCTACAAATAATTTGAAAACTTATTATAGATGTCCTAAATGTTGAACTGAAATAAAGTAACTTTTGTTTCTAGGTGTCTTATTGTAGGCAATCCATAAATTGTCGATCAGGCAGATCTGTTGTTTGTCCAACCTTACATCTTGTCTAATTTTGAAATTCATGGTCTTGAGCGAATTGATCCATAGCTGAGTTATAGTTATTTTCCCTTGTAGGATCATTTTCGTCACTATCTCCACTCGATAGGCCTAGTATTATTCCAGTCCTGGGTCTTGTCTCTTCTCCTAAGAAAATCCTAGATCTTGGCTCAGGTTTGGGATTTACCATTGTTATATCTTTAGGCTGTTCTGCTAATAGTTTTTTGATAGATTCTACTACCATTTGTTCTTTCTTCACAGGAAGAAACCCTTTTTATTTTGTCTTGGGTATTTTTCGATGTCCCTTCTTCTAATGTCTGAGTACCTATTGTTTTGAAACTGGCTGGGAGAATTCTACCTACATTTTTTGGCAAAGTTTCGGCCATTAACGAATTTGATGCGTCTTTACTAGTTATTGTTTGAACTGGACTAGTTGTATCATTACCCGATACAGTGGGTCTTTCTGCAATTCATTGGAGAATGCACACCTCAAAGCCTTTATGTAGAGGAGTTGTATAGTCTTTTACAGAGTCCATTACTTCTATCCATGTCTGAAATACTCCATGTGTCTTTATTCTAAGAATAATATAAAATTTAAATCTGTTAGTGATGTCCTAAAGGAATAATTTCTCTACACCTTTTTCTACGAAATCTTATGTGTTTATTATATCAGATAATGAAAGTATATACTCTATTAAAAGTATGAAAGTCTTTGAAGAAGAAAAGAACAAATCTGATTTCTTAGATTCTGAAGTAGAAGAAGAATTTATAAATGAAATAGGATTAGAAAAGATAAACCCAGACTACCATGATTTAGTTAATTTGATAGAAGAATGTGAACATGAATTTGAAAAAGGTAAAGGATTAGACGGTAACCAGTGTTTTTTTTAACTGGTTTTAAAGTAAAAACAAAAGGGCAAAATATAGAAAATGTTATAGGGAGGTATGCATAAAATGTATAGAAAAAACCTCAGAAATCCTTGAAATCCAAAAATCAACAAATAATTTAAATAATTTTTACAAAAAAGAATCAATAGTTAGAACATCAGATGATAGAATATTAGAATTAGAGGAAAAACTAAAAGGTTGGAGATAAGAGTATATAACCTCGAAAAAACATAAAGAGGTAATTAAAGAAGAGGATTTCTTAAGCTGCTCTCTTTATCTTTATTAATTAAATCTTTGAATTTCTGGTCTAATTCTTCTTGTTGATTTTTTAGGAAATCCAAATTTTTTTCTATTCTGTCTAACAACTTTTTTGTTTGTTTTGCAGGTCTTCTAATATCTCTAGAGTTTTTAATATTTTAGTATCTTCTTGTTGAACCTTGTCTCCTAGGTTTATTATAAAGTCTGTAATAGTATTTAGTTATGGACTTTCTCCATGTAATTTTTGTTCTCCATTGTTAAAATTACACCTAGTAAGAGAATTGTCTTTTAAACGTCTGTATTTCTTTTCATCTTGGATTATTAGATCTAAATACTCTAGTTTCTTTATATTATCTATTTTAACACTATTATTCTTTATCCTAACGAGGGTGTATTGCTAGTACACTATTTTTTGATGTCTTTTATTATAATATTTCTGTATTCTATACAATATCTAATACTTTCTAATCTACACTTTAATAAGTTTATATGATCTACGCAGTTTACCAGTTTTATAGGGTCTGAGATTATAAAGGCTTCTGATAATTCTATATTTTCTAATACTTCTATTTGATTTATTCAGATTTGTTCTATTTTAAGAATTCCGTTTCTTAGTTTTATTTCTTTATATAATTGATTATAAGATCTTTGTACTAGTCTAGCGACAGGATGTGTTTTCATATATATTTTCTCTACTTTATCCTAAAGGAATAATTTCTCTACACCTTTTTCTATGAAATCTTATGTGTTTATTATATCTTTCTATGTCACATCTAATACCTTCTAATTCCCACTTTTGGGTGCTTATATATTCTTCTAATAGTTTTATTTTTGATGATTCTAGTATTCTTATATAGTTATTTAATTGATTTTAGTAATATTTCTCTATTTAAATACCAATATTTTAGTTGTATACTTCTAGCCCACCGGTGTGTTCTCATATATTTCTAGATTTGAGATAACCTATTAACTCATATTCTAATTGGGATATTACAATAATTAACTGTTCTATTGTTATAAAGTTTTCTTTTGTATTATTAAGTCTCTTATATCATAAATATAAACTATTTAATTTTTCTCTAATTTCTCTGTAGCCTTAGTATTTCCACGAATTCTTCTCATTAAGCTAGAGCCTTAGTATTTCCACGAATTCTTCTCATTAAGCTAGATAAATAGGATAATTTTGTCTCAAAATCTTATCAAGACTTAGTTCATTTGTAATGTAAAATATTTGGACTTGGAATTTAGATAACCTATTATATACTTGTAGAAGTTCCTTACAGACCTCTTCTCTTGATTCTGGAGAAACTTCAAATAGTTTGATAAGTAACTGCCATTGTTTTACTAAGACGTTATATAAGTATACACACTCCTTTATTTTTCTATTATACCAATAGTATTCTGAATCTAATATTATTCGTTCTTCGTAGTGTCTAGGTTTTCTTTTTTGAGTTCTTGACACCATATATAATAAAGTCTCCTAGAATCTTAGGGCTCTGTTACCAAAATAAATAAGGACAAATAAAGTATATTTAAAATAATAATAATAAGGACGTTAAGCAAGTTATGAATAATAAATAGATTAAGAGAATGATTTATGCAATTTATGAATAATAAACAGCAAGGTTAAACAAAGTTCAACAATATGATGTAAAATCCTACTCAGTACTCCCTCCTTCATTTTTCGTTAATCATTTGTAGTGGTGAAATTATCAAAATCAAAGTATGTTTTCCTCCCATTAATACTATGTTTATACATATTATCTACTTATACTATTAGCCTTATCTTTTTCAATATCCTCAAAGCCTATATCTACACGACCAGTAACTCCCACAGGTATTTCTTCAGGTTCAACAACCTTTTTATTATTGTTTTCTTATTTCTTTGTTTGTTGCTTATTTTTTCTTATCTCAAAGCCTTCAACTCCTATTTAATATTTGAGCCATCTTCTGGAGGAATGTCTCCAAGATCTGATCATTACTCATGTAATTTATTCCTCGCCTTCTATATTAACATTTTTTAGATTAATATCTTTTAGGTTAATATCTTGTACATCTGCCTCATCTATTCTGTTAGAAGTCTCTTTCTCTTCACTTATGTTAACATCCTTCCTCTCTTCACCTAAGCTAATAAAATTTCTCTCTAAGTTAACACTCTCACCAACACCATCTACTGATACCATCTCACTATTCATATTTTAGTATTTATACTTCTGTCCTCGCAATATATACTCATTCCTTACATGCCAGCCCCATGATCATAACTCATATTTATTCACTTTCCATAGAATCATGTATGCTTCCAGTTCCTAGTATAAAGAGTTCCAGTTTGCTTAGCTGCATGAATCATATTCCATGAAATTTATGAACTTCAAACTCAGGTCATGCAGCTCATGACTCATGTACTCATGCTTTACAGTATGTTTAACTTCAGTACTCATGCTACACTATTAATGATCAGCGAAATTCAAATTATGTCATGTATATCATCAGTTCTTATCTCTATAATAAACCCATGTTGTGGATACTCTATTTCTCAGGCCTCAGCTAAGCATCTAAGTTATGCATAGTATTCTTATATGCTTTAGGTCCTCATGATCTAACCTCTCAGTGACCTCTCTTATGAAATAAAAGTGGTGATGAACAGTTGTTTAGATAGGAGATAGTAAATGTTTCATATTTGGAGAAAGATTATTGTATGCTTTCTTGATCTAAAGTTATAAGTGTGGAGTAATATTGAGGCTAAGTTTTTGATATATGTCATGGTTATTTGAAATTTTGTGTGTGATTTTGTTAAGAATAGCACATGGAAGTTATTAATGATAGAAGTACTAGAGAGTACGGAAAAGATGCTTTGATGGGTTGTTTTCCTAGAAGTTTATGTGTGGTTATGATGATAGGCTTGAATGTCATGTTTATATTTATGTGGATAAATATATTGCATGTTAGTGAATATATAGTAAGAGGTTGAATGTAGTTGTTGAAGTGGTAACAATAATTATTCATGAGATGAGGAGTTGTAAAAAGTGCAGGGTGTGTTGAATTTATGATTCCGGCTAGTATTATAGTGTTATGGGTGTACTTTGTCGATTCGAGTAGTCTTGAACATAGTGAGAGAATTAAGTTCCACCCAAAATTCAGTAGATAGAGTTGTCAATGAACATGTGAACGTTCTCAGTGGCCTCAAGTAAAGTGCGATATTGAAGAAAAATGTATAGTTGAGGGAGTATGTCTAAGCTCAAGAGTAGCAGATGCATTGTCTATGGCATAGCAATTCTATCCTAGTTATGTTTCATAGGCCTATGTGCCATGTTACAGAGTTACGTCCATATTAAGAGTCCTTACTCATATATCTTATTCAAATCATGCCCAAGTTCTTTTCTCCCTACTGTTATTATAACTTCTTAGAAAGAGTGTTGAAGAAATACTCCAATTGAGTATAAGCTTTAAGTATATTTCAATCTGTATAGCCAGCAATTTAGTTTAGCAGTCAAATAAATGAGTTCCTATGGTTTTTCCATCTTCTAATTTAGTCTTACTATAAGAAGTTTCATGAATATTTCCATTCCAACAGATAGTTTGTTCGCATCCATATAAATTGTGAATTCAGTTCAGTTCATGCATCATGATTCATATTCAGATATTCAGTTAGGATTCAATTCATAAGTGCTCGTGCATTATCTCAATCTTTTCTTAGTATTTCAACCAAGTCAGTATCATTCGGGGGATGAATAACCCAAGAGGGAGATATTGTAATACCCTAAGTTTTCATGTCTTAAACTTCTCAACTTTTCTTCACAAAACCAGGTCCAGCCTAAGGCAATGGTTACTCCTAAGATGACTCTCTCATGTCCATCTCATCCTTATAACCATTCTCATGTCACTGCAGGTATTCAAGGAATCAGTTCAGTTCATGATATTCAGTTCATGTATCATGTTTCAGACTCAGTCATGTAATCATATTTTTAGTTATGCATGTTCAGTATGTGATTTTAGTTTCCCCAGTATTCTCCACTTAATCAGTCCCATTCAAGGAAGAATGTTCCCAAGGGGGACATATTATAATACCCCATATTATACTAAGCTTAGTTCAGCTCCTAGTTGCATGCGTAAGAGGCTTAAAGCCTTAATATTTCAGTGTTGGGGACTTAGTCTTATTTTTGTCCTTTTAACTTTGAGGATCTTTAAATTGGTCTTTTCAACCCTGAAACATAGGTTTTTGAGTTAATTCATGTTCAGGAGTGTAAGGAGCACATCTCGAGGAAGTTTTAGATTTTTCGGACGAGGATTGAGTTGTCTTTGAATTTCGATTCTAGTAGCTCACCGCGATAGTGGTGCGTAGCAGTGGTTATAGTGGTGAAGGCCTTATCGCATCGCGGTGACCTCTTAAACTGTGTTCCAGTTGCGATTAATTCGCTAAGGAGAAATTGAGTCTTTTCCCCTCAATCTAATTTGTAAAAACACGAATTAAAATATCGGTTAGGGCATTATATGCCCATTATCCCTAATTTTTCTCTCAAAGAAATCCTAATCATCCTCCAAGTTTATTAAATGCAATTACCTCCTCTTCAATAAAATCAAGAAATCAAGTTCCTAAATCCAAGAACCTTCAAGGAAGCTTAAATATTTGTGTTTCTCTTTCAAGATTTAAGGTTTAAGGTATGTGTGATGTTCATCCATGGGCCCTTTTCACCTATGGAGTCCAAGAATTCCCTTTTGATATCAAATTATGAGTTTTTACATATTTACGGTGAATTGTCTCCATAAAGTTGTTATTGATTTTGATTACAAGTTATGTTACAAGTGTTTTGATGGAATGAGCCCTTATATGATTTGAGTAATTGAAATCCTTATATTAAATCCCTAATTCATGGTTTTAGTGTTGTAACTATGTTTTCAATCACATGCTTTACTCCTTCTCATGCTTAAATCCACGACTCTCATGTGTTTGATGAAATGTCTAAATGTTGGGTTTTGAGCAATGATCCCTTATTATGGTTTTTAAAGCTTCATATGTCCTTATCGTTATTTTTATTTAGTACTAGAGGGTTATGAACACCTGATACTTAGCTATTTACATAATTTCAGTATCTTCAGAATGATTTTAGATAAACCATGAGCATTGTCATTCAGTTAGTTATCATGATCAGTTGTTTGCTCAGTTCAGCTTAGTTCAGTCCAGTACTTAGTGTCATTCAGTTTGGAGTAGGATTTAGCACCGAGAGAACCTAGGGATGGGGGCTCACCTGCCAGTAGAGGGTGTGACCTTTAGTAGCAGTCCTTGAGTTCCAGAACTACGTAGCCTTCATGGGTTAGAGATATCAACCTGTCAGTTGAGGGTTGATAAAGTGTTTACCTACCAATTAAGGGTAACACATATCTTATTAGAGCACTTTTCAGATGAGGGTGACTCATTAGTCCTTCAGTACATTAGTTTAGTGGATCCACACATCTATTGTTAGTACCCGTGGCACGATACTGACACCCTTTTAACTAGGGTTACAGGTTGGACCCCACTTAGTTCAAATTGGGGCATGTAGGTTACATAATACCTCCCACGGTTTTAGTTCAATATTCAGTACAGAATTCAGTTTAGGTTGCTTGATCATGCATGCATACTCAGTTATCTCATGCTATTCAACCAGTCATTATTTCATGCACAGTTAACCCTTCCATTTCAGCATAACCTTATCTCATATACCAGTACATTCAAAGTACTGATCGCATACTTTTGTTTGCGTTATAATGTCTTATATCATAGGTTCGGACGTTCAGCTTCCTGACCGTGCTTAGACAGTTCAGTTTATGATCCGCAGCAATTGTGGTAAGTCCTCATATGTCGAGGACCTGTTATGCTATTTTAGTATTTCTGCTTTTCTTTTCAATTAGTTCAGTTTGAGTTAGTTGGGGCCTGTCCCATCAACTCTTCAGTTAGTGAGAGGCTTTTAGATGTTTTCAGTCATTTAGATAGTTAGTCATTTTATCAGTTGTTTTGATCATTCTTCTCAGTATGTCATCAGATGTTTAGAGTTATGATTTAAATCGTATTTTCAGTATTTGAACCTTATGGTCTATTCAGTTGTTTTCGTACATGTTCATTATCAGTATATTATTCAGTGCTTACAGCATACCAGTCCATGGGTTAGCTTGTGGTCACTTGTAACTGTAAGCACCGTTTTTGCGACTAAGGGGTAGCCTCGGGTCGTGACAAAGAAGAAGGAGGATTAACCAATACGTCCTTAATTATTTCTTTCTTACCTAATCTTGACATTGCCTGTATCTTCTCTCTAAACTTGACTTCGAAGCTTGCTTTTTCACATCTCCAAACAACTTCCTTCTTTTTTTTTAATGCATATGTCGTTTACTCTAAATATGTCTAGCACACATTCTTCTCTCAGCATTTGGTAATAACTCCATCAAAATAGGAACAAAGCCCTATAATAAATATAAGTATGATTACATCAGAAATGTTAATTAAAATCAAATAATAAGGAAAAATAGTTAAATAGCGGTATATTTTGTTGGTCTGACATTACAGTCAAGCCTTCACCAGTTTTCAAACTTAGATCACCAATCAAATACCTCATGACCCATCCTAGCTATGTTTATTCTTTGTATCCACAACTTCCCTATGTAATAGGATACATTTGGTTGTTCCTATTTTTCACCACAACAACTAACAAACTCACCTTTACAAGCTTATTTTAGAAAGCATCCATCAAAACCAATAATTTTTCTACACGCATCTAATTATCCTTGCTTAGAAGAATGAAAGCACACATAGAAATAAATGAAGAGATTCTTCCCTAGTTAAGTTTCCTTGATAATTTTTATCCAACAAGAGCTTCTAGGATCTGTTTGCTTGATCATATCTGCATAAAGAATCCAATCACCCATATGCTCCCCCAAAAAAAATTGTTTAGCTCTATAACACATAGTTTTACCAGCATAAAGACCCAACACCTCTCTTACCAAATCTTGAATTTCCCAGATCCTTATATATAGTTGAGAAATAATTCTATCCTTAAACTTTCTAGCTATCAACGTTGAATTATAAATCTTGTTCTTGTTTAGAGAAATACACATGTGAATAGGGTGATAGTTCTTAACAGTAAAATCACCTGAGTCCCTATCAATAGAAGCAAAAAGCAACCACTTGCAATTAAGTATTATGCATTTTACCCTTTTCTATATTTTTCATTAGGTTTTAACTTCAACTGCCTCTTTTACCATACAGCATAATTCGCAACAACTTTTCTAAATTGTTTTGCACCCTTAAAACTATTATAAGCTCAAACATAGCCACTTCATAATTTTTATCATACCAAATTTTTTTGCTTCTCCTTCTTCTAAGTAGATCGTGAAGAGGTGCCTTTGAGTTAATTAGATAAACATACTCCAATGGAAAAAGCATGAAGAGAGTAGAATATTTTTTGTGGAATGGAGAGAGTAAAGTGCTTCAACGCATGAAGGCTTGCCTTTGCAAAGCCTTCTGCCTCTGATATATATAGAATGAAAATGTGAATCTTTACATGTTTCCTGTTTCTAAAAAGTAATAAAAAAGTCAAGAAAAAGTGGGGCCTATCCCTATCCAACTTTCCTAATTTTCTAATCTACTTTACGTAAAGTTTCTTACAAC
>NC_061115.1:96755907-96756372 GCF_002878395.1 Capsicum annuum
TGTGAATCTTTACATGTTTCCTGTTTCTAAAAAGTAATAAAAAAGTCAAGAAAAAGTGGGGCCTATCCCTATCCAACTTTCCTAATTTTCTAATCTACTTTACGTAAAGTTTCTTACAACTTATTTAATGTACATCAAGACTTTTGTTACAATAATTTAATGTACATTAAGACTTTTATTACATATTGTACAATAATTCTGTTTTTGTACAGTGTCTTGTCTCCGTTGATTTTGTCGTATCTGTTCCATTATTGCTCTGTATCTGCTCTGTATCTGCTCCATTATTGTTCTTTATCTTATCTTTCCAGCTGGCATTTTATCTTCTTTATTCTAGATGTACCTCTGGAATAATATTATCCTCTCCATTGCACCTCGAACATTGGTGGTCTGGATATTTATGTCCGATTATCTTACAGTATCTTGTTAGCAGTCCGTCTGAAATAAATCCCTTTTTTATTGCTCGCG
>NC_061115.1:96759372-96809442 GCF_002878395.1 Capsicum annuum
CTTTCTGGTAAGCAATTATATCTACATAAATTAGCTTCTGCTCCTGTATCTATCATAGGCGTATAATATCTACTGTAATATCCTTCTACTACTATCTTCATTAATACATGTATCTTCATTTCATGTTAAGGCTCTTTTTAAGAATAACTTTTCTTGGTTATATGTTAAGGTTAATTGTGTATGTTCTATATTATATGGTTTTACTTGTTCTAACCATTTTATTCCTAATATTATATCTGCTTTTTGCATTTCTTCTTTTACTTCGAATTCTATTTTTATTTTTCTAACTCCTAATATTATTTCTTTTTCTGCTAGATTTTTATTATTTATTAAACTTCTTGGTAAGTCTGGGCATATATTATTGTCGGTTTTTATTTCTTCATTTTTTACTAGATATTTTGCTATGTAATTTTCTTCTTGTCCTGTATTCAAAAGTATTAAATATTCTTTTTCATTTATTTTTCCTGTTATGTAATATTGGTTTAAATTACTTATTGAGTTTGTTTCATAACTCGTTCTTTTTGATGAGCTTGATGATTCTGGCTTTTCATTAGCTATTCTTTTCGTTGTACTTATTCTATCATTTACTATTTCTAAATTTTCTTCTGTATCTATGTCTCTATAGGTATAATCATTATAATCTATTGTTTTTACTATTTGTTCGAATGGGCTTTCTATTTGTATTTTGTTAATCTTATTTTTTCCTGTTATTTTATGTTTTGTTGTTAATACATATAGGTTTTTACATCTTGCTGTAAATATTTTACTTCCTGGGGTTAATTCTAATTCTATTCCTGATATTTTCCAATATAATACTAACGATTTATCTATATTCCTATCTGTTACTGCTACTAAATAATTTGCACTTATTATAAATTTAAATTTTTGGTATATTAGATTTCCTTTTACGGCAGTTATTATGCTTTTTTCTATAGGTTTTATAATTCTATCGTCTGCTAAATATAATTCTATTGGTGTATCTACTCCTTCTCTAAAACATGCTTTTATTAATATCTCTGTACCTCCAAGGTGTACATATTTTATTGGATCTCCTTTACTTTTTATATCATTTATTTCTTTATTAATTATTCTTTTTGTTACCAGTGGTATACTAGCTTTTCCTTTTGCATATCTGCAGTCTATTACATGTTCTTTTTGGCATACTACATAATATTCATCTTTTTTCCTAGTAAAAATATTTTTTATTGTTGGTATTTTAAATATTTTTTCTACACTTAAATCTAATTCTTTTCCTTTTATTTCATCAAATATATTACTGTCAAATATTATTTTTTGTTCCGTTCCTTCATCATTTAAATATTCTTCCTTTGTTATTATTTTTATATCTTCTTCAGTCATTTGATTCATCTATTTCGCTATCTATTTCATTATCTGTTTCGTTTTCTGAAATTTCATATATACTATCTTCACTTTCTAATTCATAATCTATATAATCTATCTGCATATATTCGGTATTATCTATTTTTATTTCTGATATTTGTTTATTTTTTGGATTTTTAGGTAATTTACAATCTCTAGCTAAATGTCCTAATTTTCCACAATTATAACAAGTACATTCTTTTATAGATTTCTTTTTTCTATATGGTCTTTTATGTTTATAATTTTTTACATAATATCTTTTTCTTGGTTTTTTATATTTATATTTTGATTTTTTATATTTCTTATATTTCTTATGTCTTTTTCTTTTCTTATAATATCTTTCTTCGCATCCAAATTGGGGTGCTATTTTATTTTTGCAACAAGCTAAATTTCTTATTAATGTTTTTTCCATTTTTAATTCTTCTCTATATTTTTCACATAAATTTCTATACCATTGTTGTAAATATTTTATTCTTGCTCCTAACGTATATTTTCGAACTAAATAGCTCGGGTAATTTATTAAAATATAATTTTCTTATTTCTTTACTTTCTTCTATACTATATTCTCCTTTGTAATAATATTCTTTAAATGCGCAAGTATATTCATCTATGTAACACATATTACATATTGCTAATTTTAACATTAAATTTCTATTTGTATCTTTTTCTTCATTTTGTTCTTCTTCGATTGTTGTCGTACTACCAAATTCATCTTTTATAGCTGTTTCATATTTTTTTAATAATTCTATAGGTGTTAGTTTAGTTGTTGTCGATGATGTTCCTTCTATAGGTTTATTAGTTCTTAATACTTTTTTGCTATTTTCGGTTAGATTTGCAAACCATAGTTTTACTGATCCTATTAGTGTTTTTTCTATATATTCTGGTGCATCTGTTATATTTATATTATTATCTAACAATTGTTTTGTCATATATCCCGTCCATAATTGTATTGTTTTTTCTGTATCTATTACACAGTCTAGATCTAAAAAGTTATAATTTTTATTTACTATTTGTTTTGGTATCCATTTATCATATTCATTATATTTTTTAAACTTATTCTTATAATATATAGGTTTTCTTATTTCTGTTGTTTTAGGTATTATATTTTCATTTTCTTTTTTATCAAGAGTATTTATTTCTGTGTGGGTATCTTCTAAGTTTTCCTCATAAATTTTTTGTTCTTCATTGATTTCTAAATTTTTTGTATTTGTTAATATTTCTGTATATGTTTCACTATCTTCGGACTCATAATTATCTGTTTCTTCAATTTCTATGTTATTTATTTCTAATTCTTCGTTTTTTATTTCTAATTTTTCCTTAAATTGATTTATCTCATTTAGTAATTTTTGTTCTCTATCTTTTTCTTCTTTTTCTTTTTGTCTTTGTTCATACAGTTCTTTTAACATTTGTAATTCTTTTTCTAATTCAGCAATTCTACTATTTTTGGTTTCTTCTATTTTTCGTATTTCTTCCGTAGTTTGTTGTTTTATTTTTTCTATTTCCTTTTTCCTATCTATCTCTTCATTTTCTTTTTCTATTCTTACCATTGCTGTTAATTTATCTTCTAATTTTAATTCTTCTTTTTCTAACATTAGATATAAATGTTCACCTATTTTCTTATATCTTCGTCCTAGATTAGAAAATACTATTTTTATTTTTGATCCTTCGTAGTTTTCATATATTTTTTCATCTATTATAAATTCTTCTTTATTCATTTTATTGTGAATAGGTCATGTTGATATACATATTCTAAACTATCTATTTGTGATTCTAATTTTGATATTTCATCTCTTTGTGTATCTATTGAATTTTTACTAACTCCTGCAAATATATTATAATTTAGTCTTTCTATTCTTATTTTTAATTCTTTACGTTTTTCAGAGATAATTTATTTTAATTCTTTATATTGTTGTATTTTATTCATTTTAAATTATGTTTATAATATCTCGGTGGATATCTAAATCTAATTTTATTATAATTAAGTGGTATATGTTTCATTCTTCTAGATTTTAAATGTGTTATTAATTTTGATTCAATACTAGATATTAATGTAATTAAATAGGCTAGTTTTTGCGGATTTTCTTTTGTTTTATTTAGACTTATATATTCTGAATAATTACTAATTAACGATTCTTTAATTTTTCTAAAAGCTTCTCTATTTTTAAATGGTCTTCGCATAATTAATTTAATTATAAGTAAATTGTTTTAACTCTAAATCTATTTTAATTCTAACAACTCTTCTAACATATATCTCTTCCGTACTTTTTAAATTACTGAGCTTTGATACCATTTGGAGGGGGTGCGCGGATTAATAGGTATAATAGATACATTGCCCTTTTTTGACTTTATTACTCCTATTTCTTACACAATTCTCATGAAAAGGATCAATTCAATTTGTATGCTACTGGCTGTTACACATACATGATGCAGCAAACCTATGAGAGAAAATTTTATCCTTGAACAATAATAAATTGTTGCATGTATATGATGCGATAAATCTATGAGAGAAAACTCTGTCCATGAATAATAATAAATTAAATCAACAAGTATCATAATTAAGGGTGCCATAATTCTTCATGTTAAAACCTACGAATGTTTTTCTCTTCCCCTCTTATCACATATTTTAGACTCCTTTTTTATACACAAACAAAAACAGCCGACAGAAAATTAATATATTTAGGTGACGAAAACTGATATATTTAGGAATTTTGCATTTATTTTTTTATATATTTAGTATTACAAAAATAATAATATATTAATAAAAAGATAATTTTCAAATAACATTTTTCAGGTCCTTCGCATTTTTAATATAGCATACATAAAAAAGGCAACATTAGACAATAAGACGGCTGACACCTTGGTTTTCGTTTGGTTCTGTGAACCATCCAATTATTATTTGAGGTTCTAAGAAATGAGAATCTCTTCCAGGTTTGAATTTAATGAATCGTGATCCAACCAAATTAGTATAGTTTGATCTACATACTATATTACTTACCTTTTTCTTCAAGTTACCAAAAATACGTATTGTAGAAAGTTATTATTATATACTATAATATCTACCGCTCCCTAATATTTACAGTTTTAGTAAAGTGATTTTTTTAAAAAAAAATATTTCGTATTTTAAGAAAACAAGAAGTTATTTATTTCCTTGTTTTTTCAAATCCACCCTACTGTTCTAAAAATAATCAGCAGTTAATTATTGCTTAAACGCAATCTTATAATTAGCTTGTGACACCCTTGTTCTTCTTTATTTTTACAGTGTACTTTGTTATAGTAATTAATACTGAGGTTGAAAAATAGCAAGAAGTTAGGCGTAAGTTAATAATTGCAACTCTAGAACATTAGTAAATTAACAATAAAAGAAAAGATCTACTAAAGACATATAATGGTGATATTCTTTGGTCAATATATTGAAGAACCACATATAAGAAAACTAATAAAAATATAAAGCATATTGAGAGAATCGCCTTCCGAAAAGATTTTTTTTAGTGACTAATTGATGTTATTTTATTATGTATGAGAAGAAAGAATCATTTATTTATAGAAGTTCAAAACTTCTTCAAGAAAATGATAGATGTGGAAGAATCTTGTTCCACTAAAAATTGTTTCGAAGTAAACCACAACTATGGTATAATGCAAAGAGATAATATCCTATTGTACTATACCCAAAACGGCAGAGACACACCTCAACTTAAAGGGGATTATATTACTCCCTGAACTAATTAAAAATGTAATTTTGATACTCTTAGTGCCTACATGGCACATACGTGGCACAACACACTGAAGTATCCACGTAGGCACACATGTGTGCCACGTAGACACTAAGGATATCAAAATTACACTTTTATTTAGTTCAGAAGATGATAGGACTCTCTTTAAGTTGAGGTGTGTCACAGCCGTTTTGGGTATAGTTCAAGGGATATTAGGGTATTTTTTCTAATGCAAATAAGGTAAAAAATTTAGGACAAACCTTAATAATATTATATTGTTCTGAATTTTTTGGCCAAATAATCTTGATTCCCCTTCTCTACAAATTATTCATCCATGTTATTTGTCATGACTACAAATAAACGTAGGTTGAAAATTGAAGTCATATATGCATTAAAAGTAAGTACGGATTATAAGTTGAAGTCCATGCGTTAAAGGTAAGAATCAGTTGAAAAAGAGTCCAAGCACTAACAGTTAGAAATGATTGACAGTTGAAATTCATGCATTAAAAGTAACACACTCATGAAAATTAGATCTCATGCGGTAAAAGTAAGTAGGGGTTAAAAAATAATTTTTGTTTCAAAAATGCTGCACCAAGATTGTTGACCATATGATTGAAAGTTTTCTCCACATATAATACTTAAGACATGTTGCGGTCAAACATATACACAGGGATACACAGTCGTCAAGTAATAAAGTGACTAAAAATCAAATTTCGAACTCATAGGAACTTGTAATTAACTATTAGCTAAATTAAACTAATGAGAATCATATAAACAAGAAGAAATAAAATCCAAAAATAGTAATTATAATCTTATTAAAATAGAAAAAAATAAATAATAATGAACTTCAATTAAGAAAGAACAGATTCTTCTGCTATAAGTGTGATGAAATCAATCTATGATTATGAGTCATCTAACAATTATATTGTATTCTTCGATTGATTTAAACAATTACTTTATCTGGTTTATTAATTGACAAGTTTAATTAATTATGCTTGCAATTTTTGTCGAACAATTGCTAGCCTATTGATGTTAACTAACTCTCTATGTCTAGCAGAGTAGTATTAAGGAGAATGCAGTTACAACTCTTGTATAACAACCAAGTGAGATGATTATCATGTCTAGCCTAATCACGAGTTCGCTATCCCCTATTAGAATTAAGAACTCGCTTTGTTCAACTCTAAATATTAATTAACTGAAATCAATATTCAAATAAGAAAATTCATAAAGAATCACAACCCCAGAACAAGACGATCAACTCCACGTAGACATGAAGAAAATACAATAAATCAGTCAAATAAACATAAGAATGATTATTATAAAGAAGAAAAGATAAGACCTAATTTTCTCCAAACTCTATAGAGACGTTTAGCTTTTTCTAATTAAAAGTTGTCTAAATTATGCTCATGGTGTATTTATAGATTATGAAAAGGTGTGCACTTTTAAAAGTCAAATCCAAGTTGAACAGATGAAACTTCTGGTGGTTCTCGCGCCACCCTAGAATCGCAAAAGCTGGCGCAAAGGAGCAACTCAGATTCTCCGTGCAATTATACTCCCGCCACCTTCGCGGTGCGTTATGCATAACAACTGCTACTTCCAGTTTTAGTTCTACAAATTGTCAAGTCTTTGGCTACATTGTTAACTTGTTATTTTTCAATCTTCATTCCACCAATCATTAGATACAACGTTCTCATACTTACCAATTAATTCTTTTCCCTTTTCATTCTTTTCTTGTATC
Source organism: Capsicum annuum (assembly GCF_002878395.1). Taxonomy (NCBI): domain Eukaryota; kingdom Viridiplantae; phylum Streptophyta; class Magnoliopsida; order Solanales; family Solanaceae; genus Capsicum; species Capsicum annuum. Next base: position 96,766,201 of record NC_061115.1, read on the forward strand.
GACATATCACGAGCTTAAGACTTATTTGATTTTCTTTTATTTTTCCATTTTTTGTTCAATTTTACTCCAGATCTTTTCATGTTGTACTGTTTTATTCCTACACACTAGTGGGCGCCGGGCAGAGTAAGAATTTTTATTAAGGGAGTTCAGAAGTAAACATATCAACTAGCCGAAGAGAGTTTAAAATCGACCACATATACATAAAAAATAATTTTAACTATATATAAATAGTATAATTTTCATCGAAAGAGGTTTGGATGAGCCTCCTGGATGAAAGAGGTGACTCCGCCCTGCTACACTCCAAAATATCATATTAAGTACAAAATAATATAATCAATACTCAGACAACGATTAAAAGGACAAAATGTGAGCTAAAACTTTAACTATTTCTTGTTGATTGCTTTCACTATTTCTTCATGTTATCATGAAACTTCCCACACCTCATTTATGATGTTCCTCATTCTGAGCGAATCTGTCTCAATAATGATTCTTGAAAACCCCTTCCTTTTGCAGAAATATACAACTTCATAGATTGCCCAAACTTCTGCCATCACAGTAGTAGTAAACCTAATTGTTTCTGCCAGAGCATATATAAGATCTCCTCTATTATTTCTCAAGAAAAAACCCTATACACTCTAACTAGGGTAACTCTAGAGGCCCCATCTGTATTACTTTTAATGGTTCCCTCATCAGGAGGTTTTCATATTAAAGTATGATAATATAATTCGCGCCAGTAGTTCTTCAATACCTTCACCAGCATCGACCACTCCTTAGGCACCTGCTTGATCCATGGAAACAACATTTTCACCAACTAGTATATCAGATCCTGCACTTGTATCACCGTAGCCTAAAAATTAGTGTCACCCCATGCCTTCTGTTTTCCCTCCTCTTTTAAAGTGTTCACATTATAAAAGCTGGTACTGCTCTATAAATGGTTATCAATTTTGTTGGATCTATCAGCCTCCACCATGTTAAGATCACCTGTTGTAAATGCATGTTATAAATGTTCATTCCTACAAGAATAACAAACTGCCTCCATAGCCACTCCATTAGAAAAAAGGTGTGTCATGGTTTCCTCCTCATAGCCACAACAACATTGGCATCTTGAAACAGTAGTGATCCTTATTCTTTTTAGATTATCATCAGTAGTGATTCTTCTCTACCACACCCTCCATAGGAAGAAGTTTATCATGAGAGGAACTTCTTTGGCCTGTAGTAACTCATAACACTTTCTGCTTTGCTCTCATTTTCTCATAATATCTGTCACTACCCAAACCAGGGCTTGACCGTGACAGATATCTCAAGTACGCCGAGGAGTGAAGACCACCCCCTTAAAACACCCTGGGTTTGGACCCTTAGAAAATTTTCTGAATTTTTGGATTCTGGACATTATACGACTTTTGGGTACCAGTCGTATGATGGGGTACGGTTGGTATGCTCTTGGTCGTATGCTAACTAGGGTTGGTTGGTGGGTTGGATTGGTTTCTAGAATGGATATGACTTGGGTGGGTACGAGTCATGTGGTTTGTGACGGGTCGTAAGGTTTGGTTTCTCCTTCACTTAATCCGAGACTTAGTAACTTAACTTGGATTTGAGTATGAGTGGCTCACCATGAGCCGTAAGTTAGGGTACGATTCGTACCATTGACTCATATGGTAGACTAAAACACCTAGGCTTTGGACCATGAGAAGAACTTCACCATTTGATGTCTCTGAGTTGGGTACGACAAGGGACTTGAGTCATACCCATGGATACGGGTCGTACCGATAGATACAGGTCGTACCAACCTTGCCCTCACTCTCTCGTACCTTGATCAGTCCATGAGGGTAACACACTGTCCACTATATGACATGGACTCCCCTTGGTCGTAACCAATGCATATGAGTCATATACTACTTAATCGTATGGAATAAAGTTTCAACTTGAGCGGACTGTATTCTATAGGGTTGAGTCATACTGTAACACCCCGTATTTTTGGGATAGACTTTGAAGCGTCGTTCTTACGTATGTAAACTATAATATCATGATTTACTTTTGAATTCATGTGTCATGATCTTTAACCTAGTGTGTGAAGTTCTTAGGAGGTAAAATTTTTCATAGAAATCACTTAGAGCAAAGTTGAGCTAAGAGCCTTTGATTCGGCCAAGTTTTGGCATTAGATTCTATATGAGTCAGTTTGAACGTGTATAACTTTTTATATATGTAGAATTTTACATGTCAAGACCCACCAAATGATATATAGTTGAGTTAGCTTTCCAACGATACCAATTTCTCCTTAATACGATACTCGAGCGAAAAGTTATGGCCTTTTTTGTGAGAGGCAGTAAGTGTCCACGATTTGGCCGTGGCACGCTGGTTTCTCAACGTGATTTGGGGCGCGACGCATTGCTCTCTCAACGAGATATGAAATGCGATGCAGAGCTTATTCCCTCTCTGTCTCAGATTTTTAAGGGTCCAAGGGCACTTGGGTCCTTTCCCTTCATCCCCAAATGTTCAAAGAATGATTTATAGTATCCAAAAGGGCATTATTTGCCCATCTTCCTCAAAATTTCTCACGTAAACCCCCCCTTCCCCAATGAACAAAGTTCAAGCTTTTTTCTCTCGAGAACACAAGGAATGAAACTTCAATTTCAAGATTTCTTCAAGAATCCATCTAATTAAGATATGTAGGAGTTCATCCATGAGTCCCCTTTCACCATGAGTCCCTTTTCACCCATGGAGTCCAAGAACCTTTTTTGATTTTAAATTATGAGTTTTAAATGTTTTAAGTTGAATTATCTCCATGAATCTCTTGTTGATTTCAATTACAAGTTATGGTTTCATGTGTTTTCAAGTAGAATGAGCCACATCATGTTTGAGTATTGAAACTCCCATATCATGTTCAATTAATTTTAGGATGAACCCCAAGTTATGAATTTAGCCATGTTATCCTATGGTTTTCCCATGTTTAAGATATTTCCATGTATAAGCTTATGATTTTCACATGTTTGATGAAATGCCCATGTTATGGTCTTTGAACCATAATCACTTATTATAGTGTTTCAAGATTGATATCATATTTTATACTCATTCCGTGCTAGTGGGTTATGAACACCCGATACCTATGTGATTTACATAAATTAAGCTTTCAGGTATTCAGACAGTTAATCCATGAATCTTATCAGTATACTAAGATATTCATAGTCATGTTGAGCATTATAAGTTTATATGTTTATAATTACCCCAGAATTCGTATGCACTATTATTTTCAGAATACCATAACCTGAGCTTATCAGTTATCAGTGCATTCACCAATTAGTATTCCAGTGTCATTTAGTTGGGAGTAGTATTTAGCACCAAGTAAACCCAAGGATAGAGGTATTCCTGTCAGTACAGGGTGTGACCCTTAGTAGCAAACCCTGAGTTACAGAACTACGTAGCCAGCATAGGTTTGAGATGTCTTTCTGTCAGTTTAGGGTTGACACATATCTCATGAGAGCACCTACCAATATAGGATGACTCCTTAGTTCTTTGGGACATAAGTTAGTGATCATTACAGTTCAGGTTCTATTTTAATGGCAAGGGTAGAACAACCCTTCTCAATGTGGGTCAGACGTTGGACTCCATGATAACTCACATGATTTATGTCAGTTAGATGATAAATCACATAGTCTCAATACAGTATTTAGTGTATTCTCAGTTTAAGTTTTCTTGACCAAGTGTACAGATTTTCAGTTATTCAGTTATACAGTTTTTAGTCTTTCAAATTACAGATTTATCTCAATATATATTTATTCTTGGTCTTGCATTCTCAAATATTATAGTTTTCATACATTCATGCTCAGTTATTTTATGCTATTCAGTTAGTCCTTATCTCATATGCATAGTACCCCACAGTTTCAGCTCGGTTATTCAGACTAAGTACAGTTCAGCTTTACCAATCAATATACAATTATCAGTTAATCAGTATACATATACCAGCTAATCTATATCCAGATAAAAGTTGTTCAGTATTCTGACATTAATTATTTAATATTCAGTTATCAGTCATTTCGTTAATCAGATTAGATTAGTATATGTTATGATTGGTTTTATATGTTTATGCATTCATGCTCAGTATATTTGCATATTCAGATCCTCGAGTTATGTTATTTTCAATCATGTAGTTTTAGACCCAATATTCATACAGTATCCATGTTTTACTGTTTTCCAGCTTCAGTTCTACTTATATGACAAAAGTATAGTTTTTAAGAAACTAAGTGTAGTGATTCACTAGCTTATCAGATTTTGTTTATTAATCATGGTTTAAGATATATCAGCTTTCAACTTATTTCAGTTTCTTGGTGAGTCTACTTACACTTGGCATGCACATTTAAGATTTCACATTAACTCAGTTTTACTTATTGCATTCACCCCTACTTACTCAGTACATTCCAGAAGTACTGATCCATATATATGTCTATGTGCTACATTGACTCATAATGTAGGTACCAGTTATAGCCTACGCATCATAATCAGACAGTTGCATCTTCCAACCAACAGGTGATGAGTTCTCCTATTTTGGGGACTCTAGTCAGATTTAGTTTCTATACTGTGTTGTATTTTTTATTTTTCCATATGTATTGATTAGTGATAGTTAGAGGCATATCCCAGCTATCCATAGTCAGTATAGTAGAGGCTTCATAGATGTCAGTTAGAGTAAGTTATGTAATTTGAGTTCTTTCCTCGGTTTTATTAGATTGTAAATTTTTATCAGTTACATACTTATTCAGATTTTATTATGATTATGTTTTCGCACAACAGAACTAGCTATTTAATATATTGAATCTGTTGTTCAAGAAGGATGCCAGCTCATGGGTTAGCTTGGGATTATTTGTGGTTCCAAGCAATATTTTATGACTAGAGGTAGTCTTAGGTCATGACAAACTTGGTATTAGAGCCAAGATTTCAAGTTTCCTAGGGCTTCTATGAAGCCGTGTCTAGTAGAGTCTTGCAAAATGGTACGGAGATATTGTACTTTTATTTGGGAGGCTACAGAGCATTTAAGAAATGTTTCCTTTATTTCATACCTTAAATCGTATAGTAGAAGTGTTCTCTTAGGAACATATGCAGATTATCATGTTAATCCATTCACGCCAACTTTGTCTTATTCTTGAGGCAACAGAAATAACCAAGCATAAACCCTTTAAAATAGAGTTTTCTTAAACAGTCCCCACAGACAGTTATGGGATTGCACATAGGCTCAAAAGTATCCATCAGTGCTTTTAAGTTCTGAAGTTTGAAGGTCTTCATTCATATTCATAAAAATCGTGCACTAAGACAAAGTCAGATATACTTTCAGACCCCTTCTCAGAATCCTTTGATAGTATGTGATCTAGAGTTAGAAGCATAAACCCAGAAGCTTAGAAACAGTAAAGTGGGGATAGTGTTTATCTGGATTTAGTAGATTATGTATCCATTGGTCTAGTTGTACTAAAGGTGAACCAGTAGGCTTGAAATAGTGTATGCAAGAATTTAAGTTTGTTGATTTAAATTATATGATATTGATGTTGGGTAGTTCAGGTGTAATGGTAATTCTCATGGTTTAGGGAGAAATATAAGTTTAGAGATGTGATATTAGTAGGTTATAATGGAAGATAGTATAGTTTATTAAAGGTTTGAGGATATCCATATTAAGTATTAGAATATAAGTTTGAATTTTTGAAGATTGAGCTAATAGAAATATGTTGAATTAAGGCATTGTCCTATTGAAATGGTTGAGCAATGAAGGCTCCCATGAGGACCACGTGGTCATGTATGATATTGAATTGGCTAAATAGGTTAAAGTCCTTATGTGTGGAATTGAATATATATGGATGCATGGACAAAGGGTTAGAGTCCCAATGTTGACTAATGATAGTCGTGATGCTTGAGGTTAATGTCGACTAATAAAATTGCTTGTGGTTCAAGTCCCTTGCATAATAAGATCTCATGAGGTCAAAGTGCCTCGCCAAATAAATTGGCTTGGGGTTAAAGTCCCCTATCTAATATGGCATGAGGTTAGAGTCTCTTGCCTAATGTGTTAGCATGGGGTTAAAGTCCCTTGTTTGAATGAATGTGTATGAGTGGTTAGATTCTCTCACTTATGTAAATGTGTGTGAGTGGTTAGAGTCCCTCACTTATGTGAATGTGTGTGAGTGGTTAGAGTCTCTCACTCATATGGATACATGTGTGGTTAGAGTCCTTTACTTGATGATATGTCAATATGGTTAAAGTCCTATGCTTATAAGAAATGCTTGAATATATAAGTGTGGAAGGTTGGAGTCCTCCATTGCATGTATGATGAATGAGTGCTTCTAAACTATTGATAAGACTTGTCCCCTTGATTAGCATGTGATACGTCTCTATGTATGTGTTTATTGAATAATTATTTTATTTTATCCTTATACTTTAGTTATATACTAGCGTTCCAATCGCTAACCATCTCCGGGCGCTATGTCCCTATGCGACATTGGGGCCGAAGCATCTCTTCTCTTCCTGCACAGTGATTAGATGAGAAAAGTGGTTCATGCATTGACTTTGGAGTGGTGAGCTTCTTTTTTTTGAAAGATATTCATCCTTGGTCACCTATCTTTAGACTTAGTTTGTTTTTGGTTTAGTTTGTCTATCGTTAGGGGCTTGTCCCAGCGTATAAATTTCTAAACTTCAGTTATATAGAGGTATTGTGGATGACTGTGGACTTGAGTATATTGATTAGTTGATAAAAATAATAAAGTGGTTAGACATTGTTTAAGTTATGACTCATGGTATATTTTTCTCTATCTTATTTTATGGTTGAGATTCACTGGACACTTGTGATCATTGTGATGATTGTGGTGGATTATTAGGGTGACCTCTGGTTCATGTGGGCTTGAGGTTCCCATACAATATGGCCTATTTTTGGGTCTTACCAGGTTGGTATCAGAGCTTAATTTCAGGTCAATTGGGTATCCATAATACCGTGTTGAGTAGAATCTCTTTTATGGGTGTGAAGCACCCCACACTTATAAAAGAGGAGCTATGAGATATTTTAGGAAATATTTCCCTTTCTTGTGTTTCAATCTCAAGATATGGAGTCTAAGGTCTTTGATTCCTTTAATTTCTGTTAGCTATATTTCATATCATGCCTCCAAGGAGATCTGAGGCTCAGGCAAACCCTTTTGAGGGCCCTATAGACGAAGCTCTTCCAACTTTTAGAGTTCGAACCTAAGCTAGGGATGCAGTATCCGACCATATTTATGGGGTTCCACCTGCCCCCACCAAACCCGACTATAAAAGTAACCCTCTTATTTTATCACCTCAGAGAGATGCTACTAATGTCGAGTTTTATCACTCTATCAACCTCTTGACTTAATTGGTAGCCTTTTAATCAAAGCGTGGTGCTCCGACTACCTTTTCTTCTTAGGCCACAAGAATTGGCCAATTTATGAGGTTGAGCCCTCCTATATTCTCCAGTATGAAGGTTGATGAAGATCCTTAAGGCTTCGTTGATGAAATAGAGAAGATCTTCTGAATTATGCATGCTTTGGAGATTGAGGCTGTTGAGTTTGCTTCCTACTAATTGAAAGATATAGCCTTCCAATGGTATGAGGGCTGGGAGTTATCTAGATGTGTTGATGTTAGTCCCGCCATATGGGAGGACTTCTCCAAGGCTTTCTTAGACTGCTTCTTTTATCGAGAGTTGAGGGAGTCTAAGGTGGAAGAGTTTGTGAACTTGAAGTAAGAGAGGATGTCCATTAAAGAGTATGCCGTGAAATTCTATCAATTGTCAAGGTATGTTCCCGAGATGGTTTCTAGAATGAGGGCTAGAATGCATAAGTTGGTCTCAGGATTATCTCGTGTGTTAGTCCTTGAGAGAAAGATGGCCTTGCTAATTGAGAATATGGATATTTCTAGGTTGATTGTGTATTTGTAACAAGTGAAAGAAGAGAAAAAAAAGTATGTTAAGCTTAGTGAGAGGCAAGGAAAGAAATTTAGGCCTTCCGAGCCAAGTGGTGGTGATGGTGGAAAGTCACCACAGAAGAAGTGGGGGATTTTGAGTTCTTTCTCTTCGGCTAGTGTTCACTCTCCTTACCTGAAGTTTTCAGCTGATAGTCAGACTCAGTTTAGAGGTGGGTCCTAGGCACAGGGTGCCTAATTTAAGGCTAGTGGTGCCTAGTCGGCTCCACCTCGCCCTCCTTGCAGATACTGTGGTCAGAGTTATTATGAAAAATAGAGAAACATATGTTTCTATTGTGGTCAAATTGGGAATATACAATGCGATTGCCCCTCTCTAGCAGCTTCTTAGTCTAATAGGGCCCCTATTTCTACTTTATCTACTCCCATACAGAAGGGTGTTATATATGCCTCTGCTTCTATTTCTGGCACCGGTGCTGGATGAAACCACTTGTATGCACTTGCTACTCGCCAGGATTCTGAGGTGTCTCCCGATGTTATCATGGGTATGTTGAAACTTTTCTCCCGTGATGTGTATTATTTGCTTGATCCAGGGCCTACTCTTTCTTATGTGACCCTGCTAGTGGCTGTGTATCTTTATAGTGGTCCTGAGAGTCTGTCGATTCTCTTTTTTATTTCTACCCTGGTCAGAGACCCTGTGGTTGTTAGAAGGGTCTATAAGGGGCGTGAGATATCGATTGGTTGTAGGGATACTCTTGTAGACTTGGTAGAGTTGGACATGGTTGATTTTGATATCATTCTGGGGTTGGATTGGTTGAACTCTTGCTATACTTTCTTAGATTGTCGGACCCGTAGGCTCATGTTCCAATTCCCTAATGAGCCGATCATTGTATGGGAAGGTGGGTCCCTAGTGCCTAAGGGAAGATTCATTTCTTATCTAAAGGCCCAAAAGTTGATTTCAAAGGGGTGTTTATATCATTTGGTCCGAGTTAAAGTTTCTAACTCGGAAGAGCCTTCTCTAGAATCTGTTCCCGTGGTTAATGAGTTTCCTGAGGTGTTTCTCGATGATCTTTTCGGTGTTCCTCCCGATAGAAAAATTGATTTTGGGATTGATCTTGTCTTGGATGCTCATCCGATTTCTATCCCTCCTTATAAAATGGATCTAATGGAGCTAAAAGATCTTAAGGAGTAATTGAAAGACCTTTTATATAAAGTTTTTACCCATCCTAGTGTGTCTTTGTGGGATGCTCCTAAGTTGTTCATACGCAAGAAGGATGGTTCCTGTTGTATGTGCATTGATTATCGTCAGTTAAACAAAGTGACCATAAAGAATAAATATCCTCTTCCTAGGATCGATGATTTGTTTGATCAACTTCAGGGTTTGAAGTATTTCTGTAAGATTAATCTTAGATTGGGTTATCATCAGCTTAAGTTTAGGGATGCAGATATCCCTAAGACTATCTTTAGAACTCGGTATGGTCATTATGAGTTTTTTGTCATGTCTTTTGGGTTGACCGGTGCCCCAGTGGCATTCATGGACTTGATGAATAGGGTCTTCCATCCATTCTTATACATATTTGTCATTGTCCTCATTGATGATATCTTAGTCTATTCTAGGAGTGAGGTGGATCATGTCGATCACCTCTGTGTCATGTTACGAACTTTGAAGGATCATCATTTGTATGATGAGTTCTTAAGTACAAGTTTTAGTTGAAAGATATCGCTTTTCTTGGTCATGTCATCTCAAGTGAAGGGATCATAGTAGATCCCTAAAAGGTTGGGCAGTTAAGAAGTTACCTAGACCTATGACTCCAACCGATATTCGGAGTTTCTTGGGTCTATCCGATTACTATAGAAGATTTATGGAGATTTTTTCCATTATAGCTACCCCGTTGACCAAATTGACACAAAAGAAGGCCAAGTTCTTGTGGTCCGATACGTGTGAGGGTAGTTTTGAGAAGTGGAAAGATAAATTGACTTTGGCTCTGGTTTTAACCTTGCTCGAGGGTATTGATGGTTTTATGGTTTATTATGATGCTTCTCATATTGGTCTTGGTTGCGTGTTGATGTAACATGGTAGGGTGGTGGCCTATGCTTCTAGGCAATTGAAAGTTCATGAGAAGAACTACCCTACCATGACTTAGAGTTGTTGGCCGTGGTCTTTGCGTTAATGATTTGGAGACATTACCTATATGGGGTTCATGTTGATATCTCTTTTGATCATAAGAGCCTCCAATATGTATTTACTCAAAAGAAGTTTAATCTCTGGCAAGGAAAGTAGCTCGAGCAATTGAAAGACTATGATATGAGTCTTCATTACCATCCCAGTAAGGCAAATATAGTCGCCGATGCTCTTAGTTATTTGTCTATGAGAAGTTTGGCCCATGTAGATGAGGATAAGCGAGAATTGGTAAAGGACATTTATAATTTATCTAATCTTGGAGTTTGACTTGCGGACTCTGAGGATGGTGATGTATTTGTGCTTCCGATATCTCAGTCGTCTCTTGTTATCGAGATAAAGAGAAAGCAAGCATTGGACCTCGACTTGATGAAGATCAAGAGTAATGTGGGTCAACACAAGGTTGCAGACTTTGTGATTGGGGGTGATGGTGTCTTGAGATACCAAGGTAGGCTATGTGTTCCCAACGTCGATAGATTGATGGAAAGGGTCATAGCCGAGGATCATAAATCTCGATATGCCATTTATCCCGATTCCACCAATATGTATCATAATCTTAGAGAGTTCTATTAGTGGGGTAATATGAAGCGTGATGTGGCTAGTTATGTGGCTAGGTGTATGGTGTGTCAACAAGTGAAAGTTAATCTTATGAGGCCCAGGGGTTTGTATCAAGAAATCCCATTACCCAAATAGAAATGAGAGGCAATTAATATGGATTTTGTTATCGGGCTTCCTAGATCTCGAAATCAATGTGATTCTATTTGGGTCATTATTGATAGAATGATCAAGTCCGCTCACTTATTGCTCGTGAGGACTAATTTCTCGATGAAATATTATGCTAAGTTGTATCTTGTGGAGATCGTGAAGTTGTATAGTACTCTGATCTATGTCATTTAGTATCGTGGTCTGCTATTTTTATCCCACTTTTAGAAGTCATTCCAAAAAGGTTTGGGTACAATAGTGTGCCTTAGTACTGCTTTCCACCCTCAAACAGATGGGCAAACAGAAAGGACCATCCAAACGTTAAATGATATATTGCGTACTTGTGTGATTGATTAAAGTGTTAGTTGGTATGACCACTTGCCTTTGATTGAGTTTGCCTATAATAATAGTTACCACTCTTGTATTGGCATAATGCCTTTTGGGGTATTTCATGGTAGGAGATGTTGATCTCCTATTGGGTGGTAAGAGGATGGCGAGTATAAGTTGCTTGGCCCCAGTCTAGTTCACCAAAACTTAGAGAAGTTGAAGGTGATTCGTGACAGGTTGAAAACCTCACAGAGTCGCCACAACTTCTATGCGTATGTGAGGCATAGGGACTTAGAGTTTAGTGTTGGCAACTGGGTGTTCTTGAAAGTGTATCCCATGAAGGGAGTGATGTGGTTTGGTAAAAAAGGGAAGCTTAGTCCCCAGTATATTGGTCCCTACTTAATTATCAACAACACCCAAGCACACACGCAAGTGTACGTGGTCTACCAAGTAGTAAAGTGGCCCTTTTACAAACTAAGTATTGATCCCACATGGACTAGTGTTAAGCAACAAACAACTTTCAGTTCAACTACTCAGATTAAATTGATGCAACAGTAACCCGAAGAGAGTTTGGATTTTATAAACTAAAATAAATTAAACAGTACATAAAGTAAAGACTTGAGACAATTAATAGAGTAAAGCCCAGGGTTAAGGCACTTTGAATAGTCATATTATGCTATTGAACTTCGTTCATTAACTTGCTTATCTTGGTTATTTATTCGTAGGGTTTATTGCATGATCATGGTCTCCCAACCTCTAATTGCTTACCTAACTTTGACATTACAACTACATCGTTGAGCGGGGATGTAATAGTCCAATTAAGTGCTTAAAGCTATCATCCTACATGTGAATCAAGTAAGGCTTCTAGGTACATCCCTGTCCTAGATGCTAATTCGAATTCCTTATTTCATAAAGGAATTAGAACTCTACTTTGTTCATCCCTATTTTTTATCTTCCTATTCCCTCTCTCGAGATCACAAGGTCGACAATATATGTACTCTAACGGTGCGCAATCCTTAAAATAGTTAAAACAAGGATGAACAAACCACCAAATACGATAAGCAATCAAAATAAATTGAATTCATAATAATAGAAAACATGTTCTTGGCCCTAACCCCGAAAAGGGGGTTTTTAGCTACCAATTGACATAATCATCATCCAAGTATTTAAATTCATGATCAAATCTATTAAAAAGATAAAACAAAGAATAATAAAACCTAATTTTCATGTGCAACCGCTTCCTCCCCAATCCTAATACGTCAAAAAAAATTTAATCGATCTCACGTGTTCTTTTTATAGCTGGGTAAAATTTTCCCGCTTTTGTACCTCACCGTATTGTGGTTTTGTGTCCATCGCTATAAGCATCGCAACGCGGCCTAATCACTCTAAACTACTAGAATGTGCTCCTTCGAGATTCATAGCTCACCGCGATGCAGTTTGATCGCATTAAGATTTTGAAAGATGGCAATTACTATTTTGTCCTTCATTGTGGCACGGTCTTAAGCCCCAGTGCCTTATTTTGTCACATTGTGTCTTATGCTTCCATTGATCCACTCCAATATTTTGTATGATGTTTGCACTTGATTTGAGACTTGTATATCCTTTATGTATCATCATAGTCATCTCACTAAGCCACCTATAACATTAAACATCCCGACTTAGCGCTTAAAACAACACAATATTTAAGATGATGAACTAAAAACTCAACCAAGAATACTAGTTTTCTCGTCTAGACTCTAAATGAACAATTTGAACCCAACTCATATAAAAATATCTTAAAACTTTTAAACACATATTTGTATACTGAGATGCACCTTTATATCATTATTAACACATAAACAACATGAATTTTCCTTAAAACAAGGCTCATTAAGCTAGGATAACCACACTAGAGTGCATAAATACACCCAACATCAATTATGAAGAGGGTTGGAAACATTGCCTATGAATTGGAGTTACCTTCTAGTATGAACTCCATCCACCTGGTTTTTCATGTCTCTTTGTTATGGAACTGTGTGGTTGAACCTTCATTGGTTTTTCCTTTGGAAAATATTGGTATTACAGAGTCTTTGTCCTATGAAAAGATCCCGGTGAGGATCTTGGATCGGCAAGTTCACTGACTACGAATGAAAAAGTGGCTTCGGTGTAGGTTCTATGGAGAAACCAAAAGTTTGAAGAAGATACTTGGAAAGCGAAAGAGGACATGAAGTTCAAAGACCTGCATTTGTTTTCTATTCCAGAAACTTGGGATAGAGGTATGTGTTAATCTCTTTGCTTTGATTTTTGGTCTTTTATAAATAATAGGTTAAAGTCCCCAATGTGTTGAGTTGATTTGTGTCGTGTAAGAAAATGGGTTCAAGTACCTAATGCTTTGAAATATGTGTGTTTTTTTATGATGGGTTTAAGTCCCCAGTATCTTAAGTTGATTCATGACTTTGGTAAATGATGGGTTCGAGTCCCTAATCCTTGAATTGAGTAAATATCCTTGATAGGTTGATGGGTTGAAGTCCCTAAGCCGTGTAATGAGTAGTTGTTTTGATAAGATATGGGTTTGAGTCCCAAAAGTTATGAAATAAATGAATTGATGATGAGACTAAGCCGTGTAATGAGTAAGTGTTTTGATAAGATATGGGTTTGAGTCCCAAAGGTTATAAAATGAATGAATTGATGATGAGCATGATGTGTGTTGTGTCCTTATTGAATTCATGATTTAACATTGTGTAAAGGTTGATTTGATGTGTATTGATGTGTTAAATTATGTTTATGTTTTCCTTACTCCTTATTCGAGGACAAATGATCCAAGTGGGGGAGAATTGAAACACCTAGGCTTTGGACCATAAGAACAACTTCACCATTTGATGTCTCTGAGTTGGGTATGACTAGGGACTTGAGTTGTACCCACTTTGACCTTCCGCTCTCGTACCTTAATCAGTCTATGAGGGTAACACACTATCCACTATACGACATGGCCTCCCCTTTATCATAACCAATGTATGTGAGTCGTATACTACTCAATTATATGGAGTAAAGTTTCTATTTGAGCGGACTATTTTCTATACGGATAAAACTTACGAGTTAGGGGTTGAGTCTTACCCTTTGGTTACGACTCAAGGGTGTTCACTCATACCCTTAACAATATAGATGGCCTATGAGGATCCTAGGGTATGAATACGGGTACCACTCGTACCCTAAGGTATAATTACTTAGAGAGTCGTATGGGGGATTCGTACCCCTGGATGGGGTCATTTCCAACTTTTAACTAAGGGCCTTGTGATTATTTCCCATGCCTAAAACCCTAAGTCCCTCACTATATAAGGCATTTTAGCCTCCTAATTCATTATTTACAATACTCAAACACTCTAAAACACTCTAAAGGTTCTTAAAACAAGATTGGAGGCTAGGTCTTGGAGGGTGATCTTCAATAGGTAAATGGAAGTCCAGTTTTGGTGATTCACCTTGTTTAAGCCATGTACCTCTTCCCCTTTCTAAATAACTCTAAACTCATATATTTCACACTTGGATTAGTAAGTGTACATGGTGGATTTGAAATTAAATGAAAATGGTTTTGTTGCCTACTGATGAATAATTATGATTTCCTACTTAGACATATGTTTCTTCATGTTATTAATGGTAGTTTGCATATATGAATTTTTGTTATATGTGGTCTATCATGTGGGTCTTGAGTAACCCTAGACGTGATGGTTTCTACCATAATAGAATTGTTGATCCAATGACGAACACAATGTGCTTGTGAAAATTTCTAAGTGAGATGTCTAGTTACATGATGATGATGCTTTGAACTAGGGCAATGGCCCATAATGTATGAATGCTTGATAAATGATATTGTAAAGGTAAAATGATTCACATATTATGTAATTGATGACCTTGATGGTTTGATGAATAAGAAGAGGGTTAAAGTCCCCAACATGAAAATGAATGTGAATTGTGTGTGGGACTAAATTATGGTATAGAATTTCTAATAAAATGTGAATAGCTTGTAAGGGTCTTAAGGACCATAGTTTGAATTATATGAGAAGTTGAATTAAGGCATTTCCCTATTGAAATGGTTGAGCAATGAAGGTTCCTATGAGGACCATGTGGTCATGTATGATGTTGAATTGGCTAAATGGATTAAAGTCCTTATGTGTGGAATTGAATGTATTTGGATGTATGAATTAAGGTTTAGAGTCCCAATGTTGACTAATGATAGTCGTGATTGCTTGAGGTTAAAGTCCCTTGCCTAATAAAATTGCTTGTAGTTAAAGTCCTTTGCATAATAAGATCTCATGAGGTCGAAGTACCTCGCCACATGAATTATCTTGGGGTTAGAGTCCCCTATATAATATGACAAAAGGTTAGAGTCCCTTGCCTAATGTGTGAGCATGGGTTTAGAGTCCCTTGCTTGAGTGAATATGTGTGAGTTGTTAGAGTCCCTCACTTATGTGAATGTGTGTGAGTGGTTAGAGTCCTTTACTCAAATAGATGTGTGTGTGGTTAGAGTCCCTTACTTGATGATATGTCAATATGGTTAAAGTCCTATGCCTAATGAGAAATGCTTGAATAAATAAGTGTGGAAGGTTGGAGTCCTGCATTGCATGTATGATGAATGAGTGAATCCAAAGCATTGATAACACTTGTCCCCTTAATTAGCATATGATACATCTCTATGTATGGATAAGGTTATGAATGTGATTGAATATTATTTATTGAATTGTTGATCGAATGATGATGCTATTTTATCCTTATCCTTGAGTTACATGCTAGCGTTCCAACCACTAACCGTCTCTGAGCGTTATGTCCCCACATGACATTGGGGCCGAAGCATCTTCTTCTCTTCTGATGTAGTGATTAAATGATCGAAACAGTTCATGCATTGACTTTCGAGTAGTGAGATTTCTTTCTTTGGAAGACATTCATCCTTGGTTACCTATCTTTTGACTTAGTTTTTCTTTTTTTTGGTTTGGATATCGTTAGGGGCTTGTCTCTATAGATATATTTATAAACTTCAGTTGTATAGAGGTATTGTGGATGACTGTGGACTTGACTATATTGGTAAATTGATAAACCTAATAAAGTGGTTCAACATTGTTTAAGTTATGACTCGTGTATGTTTTCCACTATCTCATTTTATGCTCGGGATTCACTCGACCCTTATGATTATTATGATAATTGTGATGGGTTATTTGGGTGCCTCCAGTTTATGTGGTCTTGAGGTGCCCATACAATATGCCTCGACTTTAGGGCGTGTCATAGACCGTGTTCAAGCTTTCTTTAATTCTATTCTGTCAGGGATTGGATTTAGGGTTACTAATCGTATGGTTGGGTATGACTTGGTTAGGGTAAGTCATATGTTGGACAGTGTTGGGTCCAAAAAGGAGGCCTAGGGTACGAGTGGTGGGTACCACTCACATGGAAGGGTACGACAGGTAAGAGTGAGTCATACCATCTGACGCGAATTTTAAGTAGTTTACGTTAGGGGTAATCTAGACATTTACCCACTTAACCTCTTAAGTCCCCATGACTTATATCACTATTGGGATATAATTTAACCTATTATTTTAATCTTAAGCACTTAGAAACTCTCTCTAGGGCTCTTGGGTATAGGAAGGCTAGGGTTTTATCTAGAGGATCAATTTGGGGCTTGTATGAGTGATTTCTCTCCATCATCTTCATAATCTAAGGCATGTACTCCTCCCTCATTGTTAGTTCCAACTAAAGGCATATTTTATACAATATTTTCATGGCATAATTATTGTATGGTTTTGGGTTTTCAAACATATGTTGGGGTTTTAGTATTCAATGCTTGGTTATGGTTTTTTCCATGTTTTAATTATGTTTATACATGCTTTAATGATGGTTTGGATAATTGGTTGCATGGGAATGGTAAATTGGTAATTGGAATTGGTTTTAGAAATACTATGCCCCCAACATGCTTGATAAAATGCCTATGATAGTATTTTTACTATATTTTTGGAATTTTAATAGAACTATTGCATGGTATGGTTTGGTAATAGAACCCTAAATGGTTTAAATTTTTTGGAATGGTTAAATAGTAAGGTTTGGTGATCATAGTTATGGTTAATTAAACTTCCTTGTAGGGTACAAGGGAATCCCCCAAGTAAACATATTACTGAACAAATTGTGGGGTACATGAGATTGCCCCAAGTTAACTTGATAATGTAATCTATAGGTACATGGGAATCCCTTTACATAAAAAGGTTGGGTAAGGACATTGGTTGAAATCTATAGTCGGTATAGCGATACCACTACTCATATCCTTGGTTAATAATAATGGAATAATAGTTTGATTGGATGGTAATGGTTTCAATTACGCAATAATAGTGGGGTGTGATAGCTAACCGTGAAGGTGTGAGTCCAATAGAAGGACACTGAAAACTTATATTTACCGACATGAGGGTTGGTCATAGTGACCATATATAATACAATGAGGTACATGGGAATCCTCTAAGTATATTGTACATATGTATCATAGAGAGCGAAGGGTACTCGGGAATCCCCTACTCTTATGGTATCTTTGGTTCATGTGTCTACACTCATCGGGGCCCGTTCAGGGGGTTACACTGAGGTTAGTTCTTGGATGGTTATGCTTCACATATCCAGGTTAATGGTTTTAAAGGCATGATAAACCCGGCTCCCTTTTCCGACATGGTTATATATGTGTATGGTTTGTATGCATATATTGGTTTACTTAGTTTTACTGGATGTAATTATTTTTTCCTTATCCTGAGTTCATGCTAGTGTTCACACTTTAACCCATCTTCGAGTGGTTGTATCCCCACGAGATAAGGGAACCAACTATTCTAGTCCTCCTTCTTAGTGATCAAATTCAGGATCAGCTATTAGATTAAAGTAGTGAGCTTTCGTATTCTGTAAGGCTCTATTTTATGTCATGGATGCCTTTAAATACTTTGTTCATTTTATGGATATTGGTTTTGGCTATGGTTGGGGGCATGTCCCAACCGAATATTATTTTTCTTTTGGTTAGAGGCTTTATGTGACTACTATAGGTTTGAATGGGTGGTGTCGGTATTGGTGTCAGCCTTAGTATTGGCATTGGTATTGGGGCTGATATCGTTTGATTGAATTTATGATTGTTCCATCCTTTTATGTTATGTTATGGATAAAAACTCACTTTTTATATTGGTCTGGTTATGGTTGTTGGTTGGTAACTGATGGTTGGACTTATTTGGATTGGTCACGGTTATAGACCAATCTTAGAGTCTAGAATCATAATAAATGCAGTCTTTGTATATGTTTTGAAGTCATCTGACTCAAGGTATGCATATTTGGAGGTTGGGTTGAGTAACAAGGGTGATGCCCATTACGAAAAGGCTCTAGTTTGGGTCGTGTCAAGATGGTATTAGAGCTTTAGGTTCATGGTCAATTGGGAGTCCACAAAACCATTTTGAGTAGAGTCTTTTTTAAGGGTGTGTAGCACGCCACACTCATAAAAGACAGGCTACAAGAATTTTAGGAATATTTTACTTTCTTGAAATTCTATTCTCAATATTAGAGTCTAAGTCCTGGAATTTTCTCTAATTATGGTTTGTTCGCTTACCAGATCATGCCTCTATGATCTGAGACACAATAAAACTCTTATATCCCAATTGGGGACAATATTGAAGGGACACGTACTACTCAGGGGATCTATACTCGATCTAGGGGTCCTGTCCCTGATTGTTCTGGAGTTCCACCAGTTGTTTCTAGTCCTCCTGAGGGTGTGGTGACGAATGTAAAATTTTGTTAATTGATTCATGTTATTGCTCAGTTGGTAACTGCTCCGGCTGAACGGGATACATTTGGTGTTTCATCTATTTAGGACTCAAGGGTTGGCCAGTTTATGAAGATGAATTCTTCTACTTTTACTAGTGTGAAGTTGGAGGAGGATGCTAAGGGATTCTTGGATGAGATTGAGAAAATCTTCAGGGTGATACAGTCCACGAATGTGGAAGGGGTGAATTTTACTTCTTATCAGCTTAAGGATGTGGCATACCAATGGTACGAGGAGTGGGATAGGGCGAAAGGTGATGTTGAGGAGTCAACTTTGTGGTAGACTTTCTCTAATTCTTTTCTGGATCGCTTCTTTCCTCAGGAGTTGAGGAAAGCGAAGGCGAAGGAATTTGTCAATCTGAGACAAGGGAAAACGTTTGTCAAGGAATATGCCTTTAAATTTCATCAGCTGAAAAGAAGATAAGATTAAGAAAACTTCATAGACATTATTCCAACATTAATTTTTGTATAAGTAATTAAACAATCAGTATAATAGCGGATGCTCTAAATACCCTTTGTTAAAACGTTTTATTATATGTATAAGTTATTATACTAAGTACATAGATCAAAAGTTACTCTTGCTACATATATTAAATCTTAAATTGCACTAAGCTCCGACCAAGGGTTCAGGTAAGTACCAAACCACAAAAGTCTATTGTATACAATCTTATCTAGAAAATTATTTTTATAATTCGAACCCGTAATAAATACAGATCAATTAACTTCATAGGAGTATAATTCAAATTTAATAAATTATACTGCAAATTAAAATCATAAAAAAATTACTGAAATTGTCTTCGCCTCAACTTGATCAACCAAAGCAACATCAAAACTAAAATCAACTTCCATGTCACTCAAATTAGACAACGCAAATCTTTAAAGAAGAAATGAAAGATCCTAAAACCAAACATACAAAAGTTTTTAAAAATTTATTTGATAATTACGAAGCATATATTGTCTTTGTTTCTTAAAAGCTCGTTGTCCGCCCTCTGTCATTAGAATTATTCCCGTTTCACTATGGTTCTTGTGCTTTATTAGTTGTTCTGTTGTTTTCTTGAATTTTCTACTAAAGTCATCTAGTCCAATGGCGCTGACATAAGTTTCAGAAAGTAAGTTGTCTCGGTTTATTTTAGATTATGCAGTATGTAGTGTTATAGCGTACCCCTACTGTGACATCTGATTTTATCTCCACCAATGTTCTTGAGCAACTATAGTGTGAGCATGAAATCATCCAAACAAAATAAGTGAAGTGAATGCCACCAATAAAAATCAAAAAGTTATTCAGTCGAACATGGATAATAGATATGCCATGTAGCGTTGAAGTTTTGATGTATTATATATCCTTTCTAGAGGATTTATAACAGGAATTGTAAATCCAAAAAGGAATTGAAAAGCCATATAATAGAACTCCTACGCCTAAATGGAGGTAATATATTAGTAGGAATTAATAGTTGGACTTTTTCATATAATATTATAGAACTCCTAGCCTAAAATGGAAGGTAATATTAGAAGTTAATACATTAACAAGTTTTCATGTATATTCATATTTTAAATATTTTTTCCCATAGAATTACCATAAAGTTTGGAGCCGAGCTTTATTTTCCTTTTCCTTAAATAGTTGTTTTCCCCAATTTTTCATTCATTTGAATATTTTTGTAAGTATTTATTAATTAGAGAAAAAATGTGAAAAGATAATTTTGTCTAAAGTGGAGATTTTTAATGAAGGGCAGAAAGTTTAAATTACTTTTCCGAGCATCTTTACACTTTTAATATAACTAGTTTAACCGCATGTGTCTCGCACGTGTAACTTTTGATTATTAAAATTAGAAGATTTTTTCGATTGTGAAAATTTTTAATGAAGTGTAAAAAGTTTAAATCACTTATCAAATATTCTTCACACTTTAATATAATAATGTAACTATAACGTATATTTTATTGTAAGCATATATATATATTACCACCAAAAGTTTTAAGTGGTTAATGGATCGTCACTTTTGCGTACCTCTTTTCCTTGTTGCTAGAAGCTATGAGAGATGCATCAATTTGAATCATATTTTTTGTACGAATAATTTTTTTTCTAGATTTAAAATCTTTTCTTATTTTTAAAGTTAAATCTTTAGAAAATCTTTGATTACTTACCTAAAACTTTTAAAAAATTGATATTTTTCTTAATTTAACACTTTTATATTTATTTTAAAATTTTTCAAATCTTCTTAAAATTAACTTTAATTGATTTAGAATTCTTAAATAATGAAAAATGTATTAGTTGTCATTAATTTTGATGACTTCTAATAAGGAAAAGTTTTACTATCGATATTTAATTATTTTCAACTCTTAAATATTAGAAAAATGGTGAAAAGATAATTTTATCTAAAGTAGAGACTTGTAATGGAGGAAAAAAAGTTCAAACAATATTTCTAAGGCCCTTAACAATATTTCTAAGACCTCTCACACTTTTAATATAACTAGTTTGGGTGTACGCGCCTTGCGCGTGTACCTCACTTTAATGAGTTCAATTTCATAGAATCACTTGAATATAAAAACCTTGATAGTTATCACATAATTATTAACGTTTTGATTACTGATGCTAATAGTAATAAGAATAAGCAAGACAACACTAGCTTAACTAAGAATCCTTCTATAATAAATTTAGTTATATCAGATCAAAGCAGGAAAGAATTACAAGAACAATGTTTTGACACTAATTCAACATCACAAGAGCAGTGTTTTGGCACTAATTGACATCACAATTCTTTAGTTAAGAGCACGATAAGACAAAAACAAACTATAGAAAACCCAATTGAGCAAACAAAAGTAACAAAGTATCAATCTAAAAAATAATACATTTTACAATTAAAATTTTACTAATTCAAATATAAGGAGGCAAAGAAGGAAAAAATTAAAAAACCTCAAAGAAAATTTACATATGGCATGTTTGAAACATCTCACTGAATATGTATATATTTAACCTCGTGATAATAGAAACATCATGGCATAATGTTGTTAACAAAATTGAGAAAATAATGGAATTAATTACAACAAACAAATGCACAATAATAAAATATAAGGTAGAATTATTTTGACGATAATGTATGCGTTCTCATTTAGCACTTAATTATAACCTTATATGTTTGAATGCAACAAATAAATTTAAGTAAAGATTCAGCTATAATACTAACATATAATTAAATCGCATAACCAAAATTAAGTCATAACTAAACAAAGAACGAAAAGAAGAGAAAGGGACAACCTTAAATTTTTGGCTGTTTCATTCAGTGGAAACATGCTTGGTTCGTCCGTTTCTTTGATCAAAATTTTCAACTGAAAGAGAAACGCGAGAAATTATTGATTATTTATAATTCATATATAATTGTTAAAACTATTGATAAAAAGAAAGAAAAAAAGACACAAAATAATGATAATAATGAAGATAAGAAGATGATTTTATTCAAAATCAAAATAAGAGAAAAAAATAGAAGTAAAAATAAAAGAATGGTGTGTTTCTTGTCAATTGTAATCCAAAATATTGCTTAAATAGGATTATACAAATTATTTTTGCATATAAAGTAAAATCCTAATTGATTTAGACGTATAACATATTATGATTAAACCAACTGAGTTTTAAAATGTTAATTAGGACTCTGTGTAGATTAAATGGAGAAAGATTCAACAATTAAAATATTTTTGGTCAAAAAATTTACACACACGACTTTATAAACAAAAACAAATTTTATATACATTGAATAAATAAAAATTTCAATAACTTTAAAATAGTTAAATATTAAATATCTTTTAACCCAACTCAAATAAAGAATTACATGATTCAACTAAAGAAAAATTTAATACATAAAGTTATTTGGACCATATATTTTAGGAAACTTTAATTACGAATTATTCTAGTATTAGCTCTTATCATATATTTTTGGACTCTAATTAGTCATTCCCCTAATACCTCTTACTATATATTTTAGGACTCCTTAATTTTAACTACTACTATTTTAGGTGTATGCGCTTTACGTGTGTACCTCACTTTAATGAGTTCAAACGTTACATTAAATCCGATATTTGTTTAAATAATAAAAATAAATATAATAATAAGTTCAACATTTTTTTACCTGCAAATTTCATGTCACTTCAATAGATAGTAATAGCACTTGATTGAGTGTTATTTCAAACTTTGCTAATATCTCATTTGTTGGGACTCTATTAATTATTGCTCTCCACATCAAACAATATTAACACGGTAAACTCTACCAATACTTTAATTTAGATATCAACAAATCAAAATTTTGTAATTTGTGAAAAAAAAATCGTACTTGAATCATATTCATAAAAGGAAGCAAATAAAAATTTAGTATGTTTTCTTTTTTTTTTTTAACCTAAATGTCTGTTTTAAAATTTTATTTAGATTTATCATCTACTTAAAATTAAGATTCTAAAAATTAAGATTATTTTAATCAATTAAGTAATAATATTTATATTGGTTGTCTCTCTTTATTTAGGTTTAAATTATTCTCCAAAAACTATCGCATGTAGGAAAAACAATATGTTCAGGTATAGAATTTTATCGTCAATTAACTCTTGATAGTATCTATGATTATAGAGATAAACTTATTTGTGATTTAAGTTATGTCTTCTAAAGTCTTAGTATGTTTTTGAAGTTAACAATAATAATTATCATGTATTATTGATAAACTTGCTAACTGTGAAGATTTCATGTAGGAATACCTAGAATGTCAGTAATTTCAACAACTTGGTGTTTGTTTCCATACTTTTCATGATCATGGTCTCGTGGGTACACTACATTCGAAACAAAATTGAAAATTATTAGCATGTGTAAGAGCTATACACACCACTCCTTTCATTGAAATTCGATTGTAAGCTAGCACACAACTTAAACATAAAGAAAAGAATCACACAAAATTGACGATTATAAAGAAATTTCAAAATACAAAGAAGATATAAATCTAAAAAAAAAAATCATCGAACAAACTTCATGTAAGCAAAAATAAATTGAACACATAAATTAAAAAAAATCATAAATAAAAATTTTGATATTCGACTCCTATATAGTTTGTATTAGTGTTTATATATACTACTATGCCTATAATTGCATGGTAGATTTTTTAATATAATAGGGAACTTTTGTTTTTCCAAAATTAGTCGTCAATAAAAAAAATAATACTACCAAGTTATGTACGATAACTCTATAACATAATAGCAACATTTATGGTAATTTTTGTTTTATTAAGAAATATATTTTCTATATTTTAGGACTTCTCCCCCTCCCACCCCATATATTGTAGGATTCATATTTTACATATTTAAGACTCTTAATTTCTTTTCATATATTTAATTTATTATCAGTTTCTCATATATTTTAGATGACCATAAATTCTTAATTTCATAAAATAATAATTGAAAAAAATTAAAAAGATGATTTTATCTATTGTATATTCTTTTAATGAAGGGTAAAAAGTTCAATTCACTTTTCTAATGGTTTTCGCACTTTTAATATATTATAAATAATATAATAATTAATTAATAATTATAGGACAGTAAAAAATTAATTTTGTCTAAAGAAGAGACTTTTAATATAAAATATAAATATAGATATAAATATAAATATAGATAGAGGTCCATGCATCAAAATAGAATTGCACTCTAGAATTATAATGAACTAAATGAAGACAAAATAGTAATCTATATAATATATTAAAAGTGTGAAGGACTTAAGAAATATTGTTTGAACTTTTTTTTCTTCATTAAAAGTTTTTGCTTTAGACAAAATCGCATTTTCACTATTTTTTCCTAATATTTAAGTGTTGAAAATTAATTAAATATATTTATGGTAAAACATTTCCCTATTATAAGTCATCAGAATTTCACTATGTTTTCCTAATTTAAGAGTTGAAATTAATTAAATATATTTATGGTAAAAACTTTTTCTTATTAGAAGTCATCAAAATTAATGACAATTAATACTTTTTTCATTAGTTTAACAATTCTAAATAAACTAAATTTAATTTTAAGAAGATTTGAAAATTCTAGAAATAAATATAAACCCGTTAGAATAAGAAAAATTTAAGAAGTATTAGATTTTAAAAAAATTTAAGTACACAATAAGAATGTAATCAATGATTTTGTAAATATTTGACTTTAAAAATAAGGAAAGATTTTAAATATATATATATATATATATATATATATATAAATAATCATAACACAAATATGGTCCAAATTGATGTGTCTCTCTTAGCGCGTGGCAACAAAGAAAAGCGAAACTATATGGCAAACGCAAAAGTGATGATCCGTCAGCCACTTGAACTTCTGGTGGTAAGAATATATATGTACATATGTTTATGTTTATATTATTATATTAAAGTGTGAAAGATTTTTAAAAATTGATTTAACTTTTACACTTTATTAAAAATCTCCGTAATAGATAAAATTATTTAATTCTAAATAATCAAACGTTATACGTGTGAGCCACGTGCGGGTTAAACTAGTAGTAATAAATATCTTAATAAGAAAGTTGTGTTGAATGTGAGAGCTCCTCGAGAAATCTCCGCCCTCAATTCTTTCATCTTCAGCTTCGAATTTTGGGAGGGCTTCGAATGAGTAAATTTCCTAGATGGTCACCCATGTTTGGGAAATTGCCTACAAGTATCATTTTTGTTTCATTTAGGACAAGAATATCGCGCAATTCTTTCTATTGTCCTTAACATATACTTAACACTCCAAAAACCTTCTCTCTCCTACTTGAAATGTCATTTCATTAAAATTTCTTTTTTTTTTTTTTGATAATAGATCTATTTAACTTATCAAACTTATTTAACTAAAGGTTTATTCTAATTCTTTTTAAAAAAATTACACATAATATACTATTCATTAAAGATTAATTTAATTATACCAAAAGCTTGAATTATTTTATTTAATATGTGCTTTTCAAAGTTTCTTTTATTTACTTATTTATTTTACCATTTAATACTATTTAAAACTCAAGTACTTATAAAAATTGATACTGGATTAATTTTTATTTATTTATTGTATATATTAAAGATTCTTAAAATGTAAAATAAATAAAAACGGAGGATTTCATATTTTAGACATTAAATTTGTTATTTATATGAAAATAAAAGAATAAAATTCACTTTTTTGGATTATACAAAAGAATTTTTGGAGTAATATAATCCAAAGATATTATATTACCTTCAAATATAGAGTAATAGAGAATAAAAAAATATAATTTATTATTTAAAAGCATTGATGGCAAACTTATGGTATTTTTTGTTGCCAAACAAAATTTAATTAGAAAATTTTAATATGTATTATTACCTGAAAATTTAATTTGGACATAGATTACTTGCAACTTGTTATGTAGGATAATTTTTGATAAATATATAGTGAAAAGATGATTTTTTTTTCTTGCAGATTTTTTACAAGTAATTGCCCGTAAATAAATCAAGTAAATTCGTAAGATAAGACATAAGAATTTAGAAAAAAATTATTATTTTTAATTTAGTTTCTTCACTTTTTTGTGATCATTATATTGATATTTTATTTTATTAGACAATTAAACACTAATTTCTATCCGTACTTCATTCTAAATTCATCAAAAGCAAAGAATAATTGATTGAGTAATATTTCAAAAATTCATTTGTAATAGTACTGAAGAAGGCATCATTTTGTTAATATTTCTTAAGAAACTCAATTTGTTTCAAGTCTACATAATTTTTTTTTCCTTCAAAAAAGGAGATTTTATTCTTTTATTCTCATATAAAACAAACTTAATGTCTAAAATATGAAATCCATCATTTTATTTCTTTTACATTCTAAGAATTTTCAGTATATAAAATAAACGACAAAAAAGTTATTGTACCGATTCGTATAAGTACTTGTATTTTAAAACTATTATTAAATAGTGAAATAAATAATTAAATAAAAGAAACTTTGAAGATTACATATCAAATAAAATAACTCAAACTTTTGGTGTAATTAAATTAATCTTCAATAATAAATACATTAGGTATAATATTTTTTAAAAAAATTAGGATAAAACTTTAGTTAAATAAGTTTGATAAGTTATACATTTATAAAAGAATTTAAAAAAATTTAATGACATGATATTCCAAGTAGGAGAGAGAAAGATTTTGAGGTGTTAAGTATATTTTAAGAAAAGAAAAAGTTGAATAATATTCTTGTCCTAAATAAAACAAAAGTGATATTTATAGGTAATTTTTCAAACATGAATGATTATTCTGTGAATTTACTTGGCTTTGAATTCACCGGTGAGGAATTGTGGTTTGTTGTTTTGTTGTGTTCCTTTTTAGGTTCGTTTCTTTATGTTTGATGATTCTGAGAATTTCCTTGCTGCAACACTTATAATACAGTATATAATTCAAATTCCAATGTATATTAATTTCGTGACATCCTATAATTATAGGATAATGTAAAGACCATTTCTTGCTATTGAAGGGTAAGCATTTGAAATCTATAACAATTCATAAGTAAATTAATAAATTATTTCAGGTCTCCTTCCTTGAAGCAAGGACCTTTTGCCAACTTTTATTTTAATTTTTTAGGACAATGTGTTTCTGTAAGGTGAAAGTATTTTTAACATAATCTTCAAAATTATAATTCATAATATTTCTTTCTCTTTTTCTTATCTTTTTTCTTTCTTTCTCTTTTTCTTATCTTTTTTTTTTTCCTTTTTAGTTTTTTTTTTTTATATATCCTATCTCTAGCCTGTATTTCTATCTCTCTCTCTTTTTTTTCTCTCTTTTATCTCTAGCTTTTATTTCTTTTTTCTTTTTTCTTCTTTTTTGTTTTTCTTTTCCATTTTTTATTGTATTTTATATTTTTTGTATTTTTTAATAAAAAATATTACTGCATCGAATATAAATCAGAGATGATCATGGAAATAAAATCACCGTTGATGCATTTATATTTATTATCATTTTTTTGTTTTGTTTCCTCTTTTTTCTATTTCAATTTTTACTTTTTGGATTCTTTCTTTTTGTTTTTTCTCTTCTATCTTTCTTTCTTCATTTTTTTTATTTTCCATTTTTATTTTTTATTTATTTTGTATGTTTTTTTTCGTGTTTTTCTTTTTTATTCTTTTTTCTATTTTTGTATTTTCCTATTTTTTATTTTTTGTTTATTTTTATCCTCTCTTTTATCTGTAACTTTTAATTCTCTTTATTCTTCTCTTTTCTTTTTTTGATTTTTCATTTTTGGTTTTTTTTTTACTTTTTTCTTTCTCATTTTTTGTTCTATTTTATTTTATTTTTAAATATGGTTATTTGAGTACAAGTCATGAGTGATAACGAAATTATCACATTACTTATCGTATTTGTATTCGCAATATTATTTATATTTTTGTATTCATTGATACAATTGTATTTGTATTTATATTTATAGTTCATGCTTGTATTTGTATTTTATAGTTCGCATTTGTATTTGTATTTTATAATTCACAATTCTATTTGTATTTTATAATTCACACCATCATTTATATTTTATACAATTGCAATTTTATTTTAAAGAGTTGTTTTGCATTTGTACTTTTATAATTGATTGCATTACATTTTATGGTTTCATTTTGTTAGTATTTGTATTCTATTTTCGCCGATGCACATGTATTTTTAAGAAACTATTTTGTATTTGTATTTGTAAGTTGACTGCATATTGTATTTGTATTTGTAATTTCATTTGTTTGTATTTTAATCTGTAGTTGACATCATCATTTGTATTTTTAAACGATTGAAAAGGAATTATTATTTTTCTTTTTGCGAATACTTGTATTTATATTGATACAAATTGAACAATACAAATGATAAATTATACAAATACAAATATTAAATTAGAAAAATACAAATGATACATTTGTATCAAATGATACATTTTTATACAACTTGAATCATACACATATAAATGATACTTGTTTGTACAAATACAAATGATAAATTGAAATACAAATACAAATGATACGTTTGCTTTAAATGACAGATTGCATATTTATATATTTTAGATTCAAAAAAATACAATAAATCATTATACTTATTTGTTTATGAATGTGAATGATAAAAAAAAATGAAAAGAAAAGAAAAAATAACAAAAAGGGAAAAATAACGAAAAAGGATCCAAAAAAAGATAATACAAGAAAAGACTGCCAAGAAAAAAAAAGATATGAAAGAAACGGAAAAGAAAAATATAGAAAGAAAACAAAATATAAGAAAACCAGAAAAAGGAAAAGGAAAAAACGAAAAAGAAAAAAATGAAAAAGATTAAAAATAAAAAGAGAGAAAACGTAGAAACTTAGGTTTTCTCTTTCTATATGTTTGCTAATAAGCTTTATCCTAAATTTTTTACCAACCTTCATACTCGGTCAAACTATAAATTAATTATACTGGAATTAGTTATAATGAAATTAGTTATCTTGTATTGTTTGGTTTGTAATATTAAAAATAATATGCATTGCATTCTTTTAAAGAATTGATAGTTTGTTTACGAAAATACCCTTCATCTTATTTAATTTAGCTTAATTATTTTCCTTCGAATTAAATCATACAAAAGAAATTAAAAAGTCATTAATTTTTTTTAACTTTATTAGTTTCTTTTTCCTAAAAATACATGTTAAGAAATTTATATTGATATTTCTTAAATGTGTATGAAGCTTTAATATTTCATGTTAAATTACTTATTTTGTCCTAAATTCTATAAAATGTTGATAATCTCATTTTTTGTTAAAAAAATCATCATTAAAAAAACTAAAAGAGAATTACTCTAATTTTTTCATTCTTTAGTATCATTAATATTTGGAGAGTCAAATTATATTTTTTTAAAAAATTAAATTTTCAAATATGTTTAGCTAAATGTAAAAAATATTTTTTTATCTAATAATTAAGCATGTATCAAGTTAAAAAGAGAATGTAAAGATATTTTAATTACTTGTCCATGATAAATTTGTTAAGAAAAATGAAAATTTGAAATAAAATTAACAAATATATCTATAAAATAGAAAGACAACAAACCCTTGAATCAATTTTGAATTTGATTGTATAAATAATTTTTATGATGTCACTATCATTTTTTCATGACTCATTACTTTTGTAGCATTTAATAAACTCATATAATTATTCAAATTTATCAAAATGAATAAAAATTTGTAGAGTAATTAAAATTTAAATTACAGATAAAAATGACTAAAAAATTTGATGTGAGAACTACCAAAATCTCGCATTTTCTCTTATATATAATAGTAAAGTAATACACACACACACACACATATATCTAATCAGAGGGAATCTGAGGGAGAAGCAGACAGGTCTCCGTCAACATGCCTGCTTCTCCTGCCTGCTTCATCCACTGTTTTCTCCGTGATTTTATTATGTTATCTCTAATTAGTTATTAAAAAATTATGATAAAGTCATCTAAGTATTTAAAACTTTATAATATTTAATGTTAAATTTATTTGACTTTTTATATGAGACTCATTTAATTTTTTTTCCGTAAGTATTTTTGTATAGTAATTTTGTTATATCACTTCTACTTAGACATGTCTACTTTGTTGTTTCAACCGTGATTTTACTATGTCACTCCTAATTAATTATTATGACCATTTAAGAATTTTGTCAATTAATAATATTTGATAAAAAAATAAAATAAATATAAAACGATAAGTTAATCAACAATTTTTCACAAGTATATTTTTATTGTAATTTTTCTATATCACTTCCAATTAGTTTCTGTGAGTCATTAAGATACGTAACTTTACTATATCACTCACAATTAACTATTATGTTCATCTAATCATCATGACACTTAAATTGGAATATAAGAAAAAAATATTATACATCACAATAATTTAAAAACTTAAATTATTTAAAAAATGTAATTAACTATTAGTGCCACAAAAATTTGGACAACGAGAGCGATATATATTATTTAAAAATTACATAAGAAGTATTATAAATTACAATAGCTAATAGCTTAAAATATCTTACAAAATTATTATATATTTTAAAAAACATTATAAATCAAATAATTAAAATAATTTTTTAAAAAATATTTGTTGGGCTCGTGCCTTGCACGGCCTATTAGTAACATACATACATACATACATACATATATATATATATATATATATATATATATATGAAAGTGATAATCAAGGATTTGGAGGGTAATTGTGTTCTTTAATGGCTTTATCCCAAGGATAAATTAGGGTGAGATTGCTATACCACCAAATATATAAGAAGACTTATCTCGATACTATTTATTAGTACTGGTATAAATTATTCCGAATTAGTCAACCAAACAAAGCACCAAAATATTTATTCCTGTTATAAATGTATTTACATTATAGTGAATATCTATCAAGATCTAATAAGATCTAGTTGAAATCTATCAGGATTTGATGTATTTGTCTTTTAGTGTGAAACTAGGGGCAAATTCCCCCTATAAATAAAAGAGCTTCCTTCATTGTAAATCATCCCTCAAGAGAAGTAATAAGAATCACTCTCTCTATTCTCTCTACTCTTCTTCTTCTTTATTGTTTTATAACGCGTTATCAGCACGAGACTTTGCCAAACAAGTGAGATTATAAATATGAAGGATTTCACGGTTAGTAATTCTTTATGTTATCTTTCTTTTGCTACTACTAATATAATTATTATTGGATTTGAGGAAAACTAATTGGTTTGGAACCATTTATATTTTAAATTTATTCCTCAAAAACAATATTATCAAAAAGGATGATAATATGTTGGGTTCAAGTCCCATTGATTAATGCCTAAGAAGTTTTTATATGGATAAGATGTTGAGTTTGAATCTTAATACACTATATTGATGATATTATGATGGCTAAGGCAAAATAATGGGTGTTTAATGAAAAGTCATGAAATTCGACCCGTTGAATATGCTCCATTCCATGAAGTGAATGTGGTAGCAATATATGATAAGTCTGAAATATGACAACTTACTTCATCTTGAGGTGTATGTGGTAGTAGTGCATAGTATGTCTAAAAGAAGATAAGCAATTGAATGAATGAATATACGCGTGGAGGGATAATATGATAATGATCATAAAAAATGATGATATTTCACACGCTTATATGATTATAAGATATACTAGAGAAAAGTTCTCTACATCATATGTATGCCTCGATTTGCTTCTGAAGTAGCAAAATCTTGTAAGAGGCTATAAGCTATCATAATTTGATAAGCTTAAGGCAGGATTATATTTCATTCCTGGGGAATGAGAACTTATTAATGCAAACGTGTACTTAATTGTGATTGTATCACAACTCACCTCCGAAAGAGGTTGAATAATTTTGAAATTTACTTCTGAAGTAGTAAATCTGAAATTTATTCATATAATAGTAAATCTGGAATTTACTAAAGCAAAAACACATATCATGGTAAACTTGGAGTTTACTAGATTAAAAGTTCATAAGTTGACATGAACGATTGCAATATCTCGAAGATATGCATATTGAGTATTGAACATATATTGAAGAATTATAAAATTCTTCATGAACTTTAATGTTGCTTGTTCTCATGATAAGTTGGTTGGACCAACTAATTTTGGGATTGGATCCCTCAAAATCTGAAAAGAATAAAAGGTGAATAAGAGCCCGTTCACCTATCATGTGATATGTTGAAAAAATGCATCAATAAGATGATCACATGTACATTCATGGTAAACTACGTTTGACATTCATAAAGTTACTTGTTCAATATAAATTGAGCATAATTTTCAGATTTGTGTAATCAAGATAATTCATCTTGATGATGATGGTTTAGCATTGAATGCCTTCCATAAATAGTTGAACCATTACTAATGAGAACAAAGTTTCATGTATTGTTATGAAATATGATATATTGCATACAATAGCACTTGTATGCATTAGAACAATATATTATGATTATTTCTTCCCTCTTAATTGGTTCAAGGTCAGGAACCAACTATTTCATCTAATAGTTTTGATGTGCGGTATACGATTAATAAATATACCATGATGCACAAAGATGAATTTCTCAAAGAACATGAAGGATGTATGTTAGTTTTCCTAACATAAGGGGGAGATTATAAGCAACTATGAAATATGTTAGGAATTATCATCAGATCCTCATTCAAAAGATAATTCAAGTCAAATACCAAAAGCATCCCATATTTAGTTGCAAGTGCTCCTATTTTGTGTCCTTAAATGATAAAGTATATGCATGCGTGAAGCATGATAGACCAATCGGTTCTAAATAAAATAATCCTTGAAAAGGATAAGGAGCAAATAATTATAATAAGAAGGCAATGTGCTCCTGAAGAGCCTACGACATAACACTTCATGAAACCTTATGAGAGGTTCAGGTACCTGAAAATAATGAAGTGATGAGATCTTAAAATTTTATGTCGCATTATGACCCAATACAAAATGATATATCATTAACGATATCTTTGATACGATATTGGCGCAATATTGTAAAAGATTACGAGGATTTGAATTCTACGTTTATTTAAGCATGCTGACGTAGAAACATTTATCAAGTGACATGAAAGGATGCATCTTGGTAGGTGTAAAACTTATTTGATTTGCAGTCCTGACACTTGAAGATGTCACATATGATATATTGAATATTGTCACTTAACAAAATTCATATGAAACTTTTTAAGGATTCAAAATGTTTGAAGCATATAACAGTTTCTGGGAAACTTATTTAGAATCCTTATATTGTATAAGCTTATAGCTTGAAAATCATTAAAACTTTTGGAGAGTTTTCAAAAGCAATAAGATTTTTTGCTAAAATGCAAAACATACAGAATTGGATTGGTTTGAAGTACCATATCTTAGTTTAATTGGTGTACTAATGTATCTTGCAAATACTACAAGGCCTGATATAGCCTTTTAGGTTAATTTGTTAGCAAGATATAGTTCTGTTCCTATTAGGAGACATCGAAATGAGATCAAACACATTATTGGTTATGCTGATACTGGGTACTTATCTGACCCATATAAAGCTCGGTCTTAAATAATCTATGTGTTCATATGTGGTAGTACTGTAATATCTTAAAGATATACAAAGCAGTCTATCGTAGCCACTTCATTGAATCATGCTGAGATAATTGCTATTCATGAAGAAAGACGAAAAATGTGTATGGATGAGGTCCATGATACATCTCATTCGAGAAAAATGTGGTGTGAAATATGACAATCTACCCACAATTTTATACGAAGATAATGCATCCTGCATAACAAATCTTAATGGAGGATTCATAAAAGGAGATAGAATGAAGCACACTTCCTCAAAGCTTTTTTACATACACGAGCTACAAAAAATATGGTAATGTCAACATGCAGCAGATTCGTTCGAGAAAAAATGTGGCTGATTTATTCACCAAGTCTTCTCCAATTACAACTTTTAAGAAGATGGTGCACAAGATCGGGATGCAAAGGTTCAAGGATGTTCTCATTAGGGAGAGTTAATATGCGTTGTACTCTTTTTCCCTTACGAGGTTTTATCCCACTGGGTTTTCCTGGTAAGATTTTTAATGAGGCAGCCGATATGCGTATTGTTAGAAATGTGTACTCTTTTTCCTTCACTAGATTTTTTTCCTACTAGGTTTTTACTAGTAAGGTTTCAACGAGGCACATTATCTATCTAGACATTCAAGGGGAGTGTTATAAATGTATTTACATTATAGTGAATGTCTATCAAGATCTAATAAGATCTAGTTGATATTTATCAGGATTTGATGTATTTATCTTTTAGTGTGAAACTAAGGGTAAATTCTCCCTATAAATAGAAGAGCTTCCTTCATTGTAAATCATCCCTCAAGAGAAGTAATAAGAATCACTCTCTCTATTCTCTCTACTCTTCTTCTTCTTTATTGTTTTATAACAATTCTGAGATTATTATTTTATCCCAAAACTATTTGTATTAGTACCTCACATCAAACATAGGTTTATATATCTGGATCGTAGAAACTTAGAAGCAGGGTGTGAGTAATGATACTCAATAAAGGAATAATAAATAAATAAGATCATACATTTATATGTCTCTGGAACTAGATATGTAATCCTTTTCATAGCTGGAATCAGATTAATTTTTCCTAAAATAGAAAACCCTAAGGCTTTTATTCTACACGCCATAACATCTTGTTGGCTGTACTATCTATTTTGTCAACATCATTATTTTTTTAAAAAAAATTCTTTTTTGTTCTGATCAATATTAATACTAGATATCGATATGTTATTTTGTTTGTCTCTTAAATAACCCGTCATTAAAATAATTTAAATTTTTAATTATTATGATTTATAATAAATTTTTTTTATTTCAATTTAAGTAGCACTAATATAATTTTGAGTCAGTCAAAATTTGTATGTTGAAATATCATTTTGTCTATTTTACCTTTTTATCAAATATTATTAATTTTTTAATGCTTAGATAACCATAATAATTAATTAAGGGTGATATAGTAAAATCACGATTGAAGTAGCGAAGCAAACATGTCTTAAATGACTTATAATACTAACTAATAAGAAGTGATATAACAAAACTAATATAAAAAATACTTGTGGAAAAATTTAAGTGGGCCTCATATAAGACGCCAACTTAATTTAAAACATCAAGAGCAAATTTATCTTTTTATGTCTATTTTAATTTTTATTAAGTATTATTAATTTTTTAATACTTAGATGACTTATAATAATTAGTTAATGATGATATAGTAAAATTACGGTTGAAGCAACTGAAACAGACATATCAGAAATGTCTATTTTATTTTTTAATTAAATATTATTAATATTCTAATATGTAAATAATTTATAATAATTAATTAGGGGTGATATAGTAAAGTTACAACATGGGTGATATAGTACAATTACAGTTGAAACAGCTAAAGCAGACATGTCAGAAATATCTATTTTACTTTTTTTAAACAAATATTATTAATTTTCTAATATCTAAATGATTTATAATAATTAATTAGGGGTAATATAGTAAAATCACGGTTGAAATAGTTGAAGCAAGTGACACAAGTAGGTATGTCGACCTAATCACAATACTTTTTTTTCTATTTTAATTTAAGTGGTACTGACATAATTTAGAAAGTCAGCCAAATCTTTTATATCTTTTAAATTTTGTAAGTTGTTAAAATTATTGTAATTTATATTTTTTTAAAAAAAATATTTGTTTGAAAGGTAGTATAAAAGATTAAACC
This sequence comes from Capsicum annuum, assembly GCF_002878395.1. Taxonomy (NCBI): domain Eukaryota; kingdom Viridiplantae; phylum Streptophyta; class Magnoliopsida; order Solanales; family Solanaceae; genus Capsicum; species Capsicum annuum. Next base: position 96,802,314 of record NC_061115.1, read on the forward strand.
AAAATTTTGTGGCATTGATAGTCAATTATATTTTAAGAATTATCTAAGCTTTTAATTATTGTGATTTATAATACTTTTTCTTCTATTAAAATTTAAGTGGTACCGATATAATTTTAAGAGTCCACTAAATATTTTATTTTTAAGAAAATTTCAAGTTGTTAATTATTGGGGCTTATAGTATTTTTTATGTATTTTATTTTAATATATCAAATTAAAAAAATAAGATAAATGAATTAAAGCGGAGGAAAAAGGACAAATGAAAAGTGTCAAAGCATGCAACATGTCAACATGCCTGCTTTGGCACTACTGCATTGGTCCCTTTGCCATTTATTATTAGGTATAAATCTATATCAACCGTGTCGACTTTCATGTCATTATTTTTAGAAAAAATATATCATTTCTCTTAAACTTCTCTGCACAACTTACTTTTGACCTTTAACTTGACATATATTTATTTATCCCTTTAATAACTTTAAAGTGTTATTAACACTCCTAATGCTGAAGTATTTTCTTCATTTTAAATTAAAAAAGTGTGTTTTAAAAAAAACCACTTATATATATAATATATATATATTAGATATCGGAGCCCGTGCCAGCACGGGCCCAATATATGATACTTTTTTATCTCAATTTATGTGGTATAGATAAAATTTGAAAAGTCAATAAATTTTTTTGTATATTTTTAAATATTTTACGTTATTAGTTATTGATTTATAGTACTTTTATGTAATTTTAAGATGCTATATGCTATTCTTTTTGTCCCAATTTATGTGACACTAATGAAATATTTGAGAAAGTCAATCAAATTAGTTATATTGTTTTAGATATTTTAAGTTGTTTATTATATTATGATTTATACGACTTTCTACGTAATTTTAAAGTAATATCCCTTTATCCCAATTTGTACGAAATAAATTATTAATTATTGTAATTTGTAATATGTTTTACACAATTTCAAATATATCACAAGTTAAATAAAATAATTAAATTAAAGTTTAGATAATCCATTATATTTTTAATATATTTTTAGATTTTTTAAGTCTTTAGCTATTGTACTTTATAATATTTTTTGGGCATTGTAATTTACTATTTTAAGTTGTTAGTTATTGTAATTTATTAAGCTTTCCTTTTTCAAACTTTTGTGGAACTAATAGTCAATTATATTTTAAAATAATTTAAGTTTTTAATTATTGTGATTTATAATATTTTTTTTATTCCAATTTAAGCGACACTGATATGATTTCAAAAGTCAACCAAATATCACGATTGAAGTAGCAAATCAAATATATCTTAAATGAATCATAATAATTAATCAGAAGTGATATAGCAAAATTGTTATAAAAAATACTTGTGAATTTTTTTTAACTACTCATATAAGATGTCAAATTAATTTAAAACGTCAAGAGTTAATTTATATTTTATGTCTATTTTACCCTATTTATAAAATATTATTAATTTTTTTAATACTTAGATGACTTATAATAATTAATTAAGAGTGATATAGTAAAAATATGGTTGAAGCAGCTGAACAGACATGTCATAAATGTCTATTTTATTTTTTTATTAAATATTTTTAATACATTAATAAGATGTAATAGTTAATTAGGGGTGATATAGTAAAATCACGGAGCGAGCAAACAGCTAGAAGCAGGAATGACAACCGCCAGCTGCTTGCTTGCAACTGAATGCTACTCACGCTTATATATATAGTAGTAACTATGTTCCGCAGGCCTGTACTAGCACGGACCCAATATATATATTATTTTTTCTCTTAATTTATGTGACATAAATAAAATTAGATAATTAATTATATTTTTAATATGTTTTAAGATTTTTTAAGTTGTTAGCTATTGCAATCTATAATACTTTTTTGACATTGTAATTTATTATTTTAAGTTGTTTGCTATTGTAATTTATAATAGTTTTCTTGTTCAAACTTTTGTGATATTGATAGTCAATTTATATTTTAAAAGTAATTTATTTTTTAATTATTGTAATTTATAATATTTTTTTCTATTCAATTTAAGCGACACTGATATAATTTCGAGATTTATCATTTTATGTCTATTTTACCCTATTTATAAAATATTATTAATTTTTTTCATACTTAGATGACTTATAATAATTAATTAAGACTGATATAGTAAAAATATGGTTGAAGCAGCTGAACAAACATGTCATAAATATCTATTTTATTTTTTATTAAATATTTTTTTAATACGTTAATAAGATGTAATAGTTAATTAGGGGTGATATAGTAAAATCACGGAGCAAGCAAGCAACTAGAAGCAAGCATGACAACCGCCAGCTGCTTGCTTGCAGTTGGCTGCTACTCACGCTTATATATATAGTAGTAACTAGGTTCCGCAGGCCTGTGCCAGCACGGACCCAATATAAATTATTTTTTCTCTTAATTTATGTGACATAAATAAAATTAGATAATTAATTATATTTTTAATATGTTTTAAGATTTTTTAAGCTGTTAGCTATTGTAATCTATAATACTTTTTTGACATTGTAATTTGTTATTTTAAGTTGTTTGCTATTGTAATTTATAATACTCTTCTTGTTCAAACTTTTGTGATATTGATAGTCAATTTATATTTTAAAAGTAATTTATTTTTTAATTATTGTAATTTATAATATTTTTTTCTATTCAATTTAAGCGACACTGACATAATTTCGAGAGTCAATCAAATATCACTATTGAAGTAGCGAAACTGACACGTCTTGAATGACTCATAATAACTAATTAGAAGTGATATAACAAAATTGACATAAAAAATATTTGTGAATTATTTTAAAGTGGGCCTCATATAAGATGTCAAATTAATTTAAAACATCAAGAGATAATTTATCATTTTATATTTATTTTACCCTTTTACTTAAATATTATTAATTTTTAATACTTAGATGACTTATAATAGTTACCCAGGGTGATATAGTAAAATTACGGTTGAAGCAGCTGAAGCAGACATATCATAAATATCTATTTTAATTTTTTATTTTTTAAATTAAATTTTATTAATTTTTTAAAATGTAAATGTCATATAATAATTAATTAGGGGTGATATTTTAAGTGGACCTCATATAAGATGTCAAATTAATTTAAAACATCAAGAGTTAATTTATTATTTTATATTATTTTTATCTTTTTATTAAATATTATTGATTAACCAATCAGAGTGGGGCAGCGGAAGCGTGGTGGGACCATAACCCACAGGTCCAAGGATCGAAATCTGGCTCTGATATATTTTATCCCCAACCAGGAATACACTGGGTATGATGTTGTTGTATTAAATATTACTAATTTTTAATACTTAGATTACTTATAATAATTACTTAGGGGTGATATAGTAAAATTACGGTTGAAACAACTGAAGCAGATATGTCATAAATATATGTTTTACTTTTTTTTTAAAATTAAAATTTATTAAGTTTTTAATACGTAAATGTCATATAATAATTAATTAGGAATGATATAGTAAAATCACGGAACAAGCAGGCAACTGGAAGCAGGCATGTCGACCGTCAGCTGCCTGCTTCCAGTCACCCCACTCACGCTTATATATAGTAGTATATATATATATATATATATATATATATATATATATATATATATATAGGTAGTTACTAGTATTTATATATATAAGCAATATAAGTCTAAGTATATATATATATATATATATGTTAGTAGAGAAAATTGAAGAGTAGGTGTCTTTTAAGTCTTAAATGAAGGATTGGTGACATTGACTAACTGATAGGGTCAAACATTATTAGAAAACTTGATCAAATTAATTGTGGACTTGATTAATATTTTCAAAAATACAAATCAACCCAACCTATACCCTCTTCAATACAAATCAACCACTCTTTCTCGACGGCTTCTCTCAACCCTCTCCCAACCAACAGTTCTGCAAAATTTCTCCCTTCAACCCCTGACGACAAATAGTTGGGCTTCGAGTTCCTCTCTTTAATTCAATCAACCTGTATCTCATCCCTTTCTCGACAGCTTCTCTCAACTCTCTCACAACCATCTGTTCTGCAAATTTCTCATTTCAATCCTCGGCGACTTCAATATCCTACTATAAATAGTTGGGCTTCGAGTTCCTTTTCGACATCAATCTATGGGACACCCTTGCTCTCCAGCCATAATAACTTTGAATTCTTCATCGGTCCTTTTTTTCTTTCACAGGTAAAAATTTATGGCCTTTTTAGTTTGGAAGAAATCGAGGAACTTGAGCCAACTTCTCTTATAGTATTGGTTAACAATTTCAATATTTATTGCACTAATTTGAAATGTGGTCTGAATAAAACCCTAATTTCTGGTATTTCTTCTTTTCTCTTTTCGAAGTGAATTATGATATTTTGTTTGTTGCATTTTTTTGAAGTTTAATTTTTATTGTTTGTGTTTTAAAAACAAAAGGACAATTTGGTTTGATTTGTTCTGTTCTTATTCTTGGTAAAAATGGTGAAATTGTTGTTTTTTGTTTAACAAAATCGTGCTACTATTTTCTCCGACAGATTACCCATCTGGTGCAACATATTAACCATCTGATGCAATAGATTTATCATATGATGCAACAAATCAATCATCTGATGCACCAAAGGAACCATCAGATTACAATTTTAATGCAACAAATTAATAATCTGATGCAACAAATTTACCATATGTTCCAACAGATTAAGCTTCGGATAAAAAATCTGATGCAACTAATTAGCCATCCAGTGCAATGGAAGAACCATCAGATTAATGATCTATGCAACAGATGAACCTCCTGTTGGATAAAATCCTACCAACTCTTCCTACAGGAAAAGTCCAAGACTTAATTTTTCCTACTGATCATTCATCTACTGTGATAGATGACCCTATGTTGGAAGAAATCTAAACAATATTGACCGTTGATAACTGTTCCAACAGATCACTTATGTGTAGTAACAGATGTCTGACCAGTTGTACAGACCATTCATATTTCTCAACAGATGAGTGATATGTTTTGTATTATCGCAACAAATTACTCAGCCGTTGCTACGAATTATTTAACTGTTTCAACAGATCACTCATATGTTGCAACAGATGATGTCACAATAGTTGTGTGATCTATTGAACAGACCATTCATCTGTCTTAAAAGATGAGTGGTATGTTTTGTATTGTTGCAATAGATTACTCATCCGCTGCAATAGTTTGGTTATATGCTGCAACAGATGTACTACCTGGTGCAACAGATCGGTGATCTGTTACAACTGTTATTTTACTGTTTTGCTTGTTTGATTTACCGTTATCCATTTTTAACGATGCATTAATCAACAATAATATATTATTTTATGTTCCTATTAATTTTAGATAATATGGTTCCCAAAAAAACAGAAACCAAATCAAGTTCAAGTAAAGGAATAAGTGAAGCAACTAGGCTACATCCACCACTCTATGAGGTTGCTTTACAAGTGTTATCTCAATCGGGAGCAGAATATGACGAACACTACGGGGAGGAGGAATATTTCAAAAAAGATAATGCAGATGCTAATAGCCCTTCCATCGAAGAGCTGGTCAAAGCCTTCAGCATTGATCGTTATCCTGTGAGAATGCAGTGTGATGGTGCCGCTAATTTAACGGGTTATTTCGTGGTTAAGTCAGCCATGGGAAAATATTTTGACACCTTTAGAAAAATACTTCGAGAACAAAAATTGGATGCTTATTTCAGGGACAGCTACTTTGGGAAATATGTTGATTTGCCGGAGGAAAACAATGCTCGTTTCCAAATGAAAATAATATATAAATTTCTCAAGCGTAGGTTTATGTATGAAAACAAAGATAGATGGATGAGGTGTGGATAAATTACTGTGGCATGCCTGTTTGTTTTGGTTGGAAGGAGTTTGCCATAGTTACTGGACTAAAATGTTATCCTCCTTCTCAAGTTATATCTATTCTAACCCAAAAAAGTACCCCACACACCCAAAAAAAGGCAAAGGCAAGTTGTATGATCGTGATGACCTGGTGTCCATTGTTGGTCCAAGATTCAAAAATAAAAATTTGATAGAAGCGTTGAAAGGTAAAGGACTTTCAAAGAAGCACAAACAATCATTGTGCTTGGTTTGGTTTGTACATAATATTCTTTGGGAGAGAGACGTTAACAACAACATAAGCCTCGGTTTAATAAAGCTCTTCGAGGATCTTGAGGCATTTAAAAACTATCCATTGGGGTATGAAAGCTTCAAAATGACTGTCAAATATTTGTTGACTCCGTTAGCGCCAAAGACAATCAACTTATATGGCTTTCCATGGGCTTTCATGGTAAATGTTTCTTTCTTCTATTATGATATCATTCATTTTTTTTGGTCAATAATGGTTTTAATTTATTGGCATTATTTTATAGGCTTGGGCGTTTGAAGCCATTCCTTATTTGAGACAACAAGTGAACTACCAGGAAGGAGTTTCCTGTCTAAGAATCTTGAGATGGTTATCGACCAAAACTGATAAAAATGCAAAATTTATTGATCTTCAACCCCCCGAAGGATGTAGTAAGAATAATTATAATTAATTTTTTCTTTTAATTAATGTTTTTTTGAATGATCTAATCATCACTCTAATATATGTAATGATTTATGTTAGAATGTGCATCCGTCGCTAGTTCCGATCAATCGAGAGTTAAAGATGCCATTTTTTTTTACTTTACAGTCTGTGCAAACTTTTTCGGACCCTAAGGTCATCGACAAAATAAAAATGGAATTGTTTGGAGAAATAGCCATTACAAGAAAAATAATTTTAGAAGGTGGGCTTATTGTTGTTGATAGAGCTGTTGGTAGTGGTAGTGGTGCCGCTGTTGGTGCTAATGATGCTCCTCTTACAGTATTTAAAGCAAACCAATATGAGTATGATCATATTGGTTATACAAATTTTGCCTCTCCCAGCGAATGTTCTGCATGCAAATGTCAAGACTGTAGGGCGAAATATGATGTAGTGATTAATGCTATTAATGCATTAACTACTTCTGTAAAGGAATTGACATCTAAGAGGGGTCTCATTCCATCAAAGAGAATTTGATGAAATATAACATATAATGCTTCTAATAGGCTTTAATATAGGGTTTGGACGGATTTTGGGTGAGGAGGAATGACCAAAACGCCCCC